>NC_041348.1:30247632-30547632 GCF_004354835.1 Perca flavescens
ATAGGGCCATAGGGTGGGAACATAGGGCTGTGGGACCATAGGGCTGTGGGACCATAGGGCTGTGGGACCATAGGGCTGTAGGGCTGTGGGAACATAGGGCTGTGGGAACATAGGGCTGTGGGACCATAGGGCTGGGCTGTGGGAACATAGGGCTGTGGGAACATAGGGCTGTGGGAACATAGGGCTGTGGGAACATAGGGCTGTGGGACCATAGGGCTGTGGGACCATAGGGCTGTGGGAACATAGGGCTGTGGGACCATAGGGCTGTGGGACCATAGGGCTGTGGGAATATAAGGCTGTGGGACTGTGGGACCAGGGCTATGGGAACATATGGGAACATAGGGCTGTGGGAACATAGGGCTGTGGGACCATAGGGCTGTGGGAATATAAGGCTGTGGGACCATAGGGCTGTGGGACCATAGGGCTGTGGGAACATAGGGCTGTGGGAACATAGGGCTGTGGGACCATAGGGCTGTGGGACCATAGGGCTGTGGGACCATAGGGCTGTGGGAATAGGGCTGTGGGCTGGGCGGACCATAGGGCTGTGGGAACATAGGGCTGTGGGAACATAGGGGGGCTAGGGTGGGAACATAGGGCTGTGGGAACATAGGGCTGTGGGAATATAAGGCTGTGGGACCATAGGGCTGTGGGACCATAGGGCTGTGGGAACATAGGGCTGTGGGACCATAGGGCTGTGGGACCATAGGGCTGTGGGAATATAAGGCTGTGGGACCATAGGGCTGTGGGACCATAGGGCTGTGGGAACATAGGGCTGTGGGAACATAGGGCTGTGGGACCATAGGGCTGTGGGAATATAAGGCTGTCGGACCATAGGGCTGTGGGAACATAGGGCTGTGGGAACATAGGGCTGTGGGACCATAGGGCTGTGGGAACATAGGGCTGTGGGACCATAGGGCTGTCGGACCATAGGGCTGTGGGACCATAGGGCTGTGGGAACATAGGGCTGTGGGACCATAGGGCTGTGGGAACATTTCTGCAAATTTGAGAGAAAAAAATAAAAGAGATTTTATTTTTGTAATTGTGCACGGAGGTTAGAAGCTGAAACCGTGCACTAAATTAACCCAGCAGGGCAGTATGTCTGAACACAAAAACATTGTCCCTCTCTTTTAGACCAAGTTTGTGGAGAAGAACAACGACGCGCTGCACATGTCTCTGGAGAGTCTGGTCAGCGAGTCTAAGGACCGCTTCGTCCGCGAGCTCTTCGAGAACTCCAGCAACAGCAAAGACATGAAGCAGAAGGCGGGAAAACTGGGCTTCATCAGCGTCGGCAACAAGTTTAAGGTGAGTTTTAGGTGAAATGTAGATGATTTGTTGACCTGAAACTCCCAAGATCTACTGTAACTCGTCTTATCGCAAATATGTGGTCTAAACTGGCAAGGTACAGTATGTCCCGATTGCAATCCCAAGTATCTGATCGGAGCCAATATGGGCATTTTTTAACTGATCAGTGATCAGCATTCACCCAGTTTACCTTACTCCGATCATTTACATCAGCTTGTAGTGATCACTGCCTTTAATCAAAAGCGACCTGGGCCAAGATGGCACGTGCCAATCACCAATGTCTGTTCAGTGTCTCGTAGGTTGTAGCCCTTGGCAACAAGTAAAAAAGTCCATCTTTTTTAGTCACCCGTTTTTTACAGAAGCGGATCACTCCAATTCTCCACACTTTCCCTGGAGCCGACATCAGGAAACACAAGATGAAAATCAAAGATTCTCCATTCACCACAGGTGTCACTAAGTTTAGTTGTCCAGCGGGGGCCTAGAAATCTAGACCACCCCAGCAACAGCAAATGTCATTTGCAGCCGGGGTCGTCTAGCAACTCTCCGTTTGGCAAGCCAAAAAGGTACTTTATTGTCACTTAACACATACATGTAGCGACACATTTAACCCATCCCTCAAGGGAGCAGTGGGCAGCCAATCACAGCACCCAGGGACCAACTCCAGATCTGAGCCAGTGCCTTGACCAAGGGCACTGACTGGAGAACCTAATCGACATGTTTTTGATGGCCGGACGACCTGGATTCGATACCGGAACCTTCTTGCTGAGAGTCCACGGTGCTATCCACAGGGTTTCCGCTGGGTCTTAAAAAGTCTAAAATGTTGCTACCTCTAATGCTCATTGTAATGTTCCTACAGGGCTTTTTTTTTTATTATTCTGTCGTGTCGCTAGTCCAAATATAATTTTCTACAAATGACTACAAATGAGACTTCTTATTTTGAAGCCAATCAGCTTTCGTGTTGTTGGTCTCTTTCGGATTGTACCACAGACATTAAACAGATTTTATTTGTTTAAATTTCATTCGTAATGGTCTTAAAAAGGTCTTTAAAAAGTCTTACATTTGACATGGTGAAACCTGCAGAAACCCTGATCCACTAGGCCACCATGCTGACGTGGAAGATATTCCACATTTAAAAAATCAGATCGGGATCGGGGGCCAAAAAAGCGGGGATGGGGATATAGTGGGGAACACTGGTGTCTTTGATGCACACATATTTTATCCTTTCATGCGCACGGTGAAATGATTTATATGTGTGCTACATGGCAGATCCTTGCCGAGATGAATGCTGTCCATCACTGAGCTACACTGTACTGTGTGTGTTTTTATCCAAGTAGAGTTTTTAATGGACAATTTTCTTAAGGTCATATTTTGGGGCATTTTTTGCTTTTATTTGACGTGTGTGTAGGAGCAGGGCTATTCAATTTACAAATTCAATTGGGACCACGAAATGAAGATGGTTCAGTTATTTTCATCAGCCTATTTAAAATATGTGTGTGTGTGTGTGTGTGTGTGTGTGTGTGTGTGTGTGTGTGTGTGTGTGTGTGTGTGTGTGTGTGTGTGTGTAAGCTTCTGACCTGTTTTGCAAGAAGTAGTGTACAATTTAGTTTTGCTTTGGGACCTATTCATTTACATCGGACTAAAACACAATTCATGTCATTTAAAATGTCTTTAAGTCTGTGTCTGCAGAATTGTTTACGGGTGTAGAAGACCCTGGGAAACATTGTGCTGTTATTTGAGAGAATCGAAGCCCAGAGCTTGTCTCAGGGTGGATTAGGACTCGCCGTCGGGGAGATTGAGTTCTTATTACCTGTGAGCTCTGTTACCTGAAGTGTTTTCCTGACTGAATATACATCATAACAGCAGTGTCTTATTCCAATGGCTCATCCAGACAAAGTTGATAAGTCACCTTTCTTTTGCCAGCCTAACAGTGGGTTGTACAGAGGCTATCAGAGTACAGTGTGACCATAAGTAGCAGCAGTGAACAAGTGGCTGAAACATGTCAGACTACAAAAATGTCAACATATTCATTGTTTTACAGCTGCTCGTGAGCGCCCCCATATTGAACCAGAGTGGAACTGCAACCAGTTCAGAAGCCAGAAGTTTCCCGAGAGTGGAAGTTCTCCCCTTATTAGACATTCCCTGACAGCACTGACCTGTGAGATCAGCTGGCGGACAGTTTGTTTGGACCGTACACACCTCGACGTTTCCTTACAGTGTAGTTCTCGAGCCAGATCGCCTCTGTCTGCTCTTTAATTGGAAGTTGCGTTACTGTTGTTAGAACCTCAGCCAAAGCGAGACAGATACGATGATTAGGGAACTTTTCTGTCACTTCAGCCTTTAGTGGACAAAGGAGAACACCGCTGTTATGCTAATGACATGTCCTCTCTACTATCTGTCACCGCTTGATCCCCGTTTGTTCGGCTTCACCGCACGCCCTCGTGCCTTTCCATTATCGGCCCTAATTAGTATACATTTATTTACATTTACATATACTTACATTCACATAATGCAGATGCTCTTCGTGTCCACTGTCACTTGAAAAAGAATTCGCCAGAATGAGCTTTAATAATGCATCGCCAACACTGCGAGTAATGAGGAGATGTTACAGGGTGGCAAATATATAGCGACTAGGGACAGATTCATCAATAACAAAAGAGTTTGAGGAAGCGGTTTTTTTTGCTTAGTTTGTAATAGTTTAAAGTTATCCATGCTGTGGAAAGAAATATAGGGGGAAACACTGTATGGGAGACAATAAAAAATGCATATTCTGAAATATTTACAAAGATAAAGACCCAACTGGGCCTCCAAGCTGGATAAAGCTAAACAATGGCAGCGCTGCGACTACTTGCAGTTCAGCCATTGAAGAAAGATTTTAATGATGCACATTTCTGAAAGTTTTGCTTATCAGCAAGGGCGTAACTTTGTGTTCAACATTGGGGCGGTTGAGATCTCCACCTCAGAGCAAAATTGAAATTTTGAGCATATCAAACACTTCATTTCCTGCATTCTGGTGTATTTTTCTGCAACAATTTGTGCATTTTCTGCATCAAGTTATGGTGCAAATATCTTTATTTATGTAAAGGAAATAATAGTTTTTTTAAGGGGGTTGCACTGGCCGGTTTTGAAGCATACTCCTATGCTTATCAGAAACCTTGAGAGAGCCACATCACATGTAAAGGATGAATCCTTTTGACCCTTAACAGCCTGCAGAGTAAAGAGGATTCCTGCAAATGCATATCAAATTGTAAAGTTTAAACTTTATTAGGGACTCCTGGCTGCCAGTAAAGTAATGTATCAGTCCAGATCAGGAGATTTTTGACCATAGAATAAGACAGGTATGAAATACAAGAATAAAAGTCACAGTGCAGTGTAAGAAAAGGTCTTCAGCATAAACTTGTACATAAACATATTATTTAAGGTGTAAAGAAGCATGTAAAATGTTATAACCGGACCCAAACAGAATCTGCAAACACAATTTTTTGGCAGAATTTCTGGCAGATAAAAAAAAAAATTCAAAATAAAATTCAGAATGTTAACACAAAAACAAATCGCTTAATTCTGCAGAGTTTCAATCTGGATCAACAAAAAGTCCAATCCACAGATTCTGTTTGGGTCCGGTTCTAACTGATTTAACCTTCTGGTATTTGATACAGTATGTGTTGTATTTTTTCATGTTTGATGTACAGCTGTGTCTAGTTAGATGTTTCTCATGACGTGAAAATGAAACTAACAAACCACGTTAACCAGATTTCAACTTGTCCGCCACAAAATGTTATTCTGTGTCTCAGCCCGCTAAGGTTTTCATACGATAAAACTCCAATCATCTTTTACTTTGATGACACAGAAACACAAATATATCTTCCTCTTCTTTTTGCCTCTGCAGACCCAGCTGAATATTCTCCTGGAGAAGCTCCGCAGCACGGTCAGTGTTTCCTCTTCTCTCTCTCTACTCACTGATGATTTGATGTTAACAGCTGCAGTAAAGCACAGCTCTGTATCGGGAGAGAAAAACACCTAGCGTTTCTGTCTCTTCCCCCCACCCTCCCAAGACGCAGAGATCATCATGTCCTGAGTCAGAATGTAATGGATGTGATGGATTTCTGATTTGGTGTGTGGTTCCTGCTGTTGCTGTACTGATTGCCGTTTTCTCTCTGCCACTCTTCGTGTCTGTGCCCTCTTTGTTTCTCTCCCCATGTGTCCCTCCTTCGCTCCTGCAGGGCTCCAGTTTCATCCGCTGCATTAAACCAAACCTGAAGATGATCAGCCACCAGTTTGAAGGCGCTCAGATTCTCTCCCAGCTGCAGTGCTCCGGTCAGTGGAATTTTTTTAAAAACCTTGACGAAACTTTGAAGGCTACATTTACATCGCTACTTTTTTGGTTTTTTAAGCCGAGTTTTGAGCCAAAAGAGAGTGTTAGTATGATTTGTAAAACAGCGTTTCCACTCCTCTGGTATTTATGGAAGCCCTGAAAAGCAAGGTAATAAAAAAAAAACCTACGTTTTTTTATTTCCTACTTAAGAGATAATATCCCGCTTCATTCTGCTTTCTTGCTTTCAAAACAGCCTAATTAAGCCTAAGAGCCCTATTTTAACGATTCAAGTGCATGGTCCACAGTTTAACGGCGGAAAAAAGGCTCTGTGCGCCAAGCGCATGGTTCAAAACAATCGACCCAGTTGTCAATTTCCCGTCCAGCGCCCACGTCGTTTAAATAACAAATGCACCTGCGCCCATTTGTGGCCCATGGGTGTGCTGGTCTTACAGGGAGGTGTGTTCAGGTGCATTCTGGGTGTGCTGGTCTTACAGGGAGGTGTGTTCAGGTGCATTCTGGGTGTGCTGGTCTTACAGGGAGGTGAGTTCAGGTGCCTTCTGGGTGTGCTGGTCTTACAGGGAGGTGTGTTCAGGTGCATTCTGGGCGTGCTGGTCTTACAGGGAGGTGTGTTCAGGTGCATTCTGGGTGTGCTGGTCTTACAGGGAGCTGTGTTCAGGTGCATTCTGGGCGTGCTGGTCTTACAGGGAGGTGTGTTCAGGTGCATTCTGGGCGTGCTGGTCTTACAGGGAGGTGTGTTCAGGTGCATTCTGGGCGTATTGCTATCTTGAGGTAGCGGGAAGTGATCGCGCCTTTGACCAATAAAAACCTGGTCTAAAGTCAATAACGCAGCATTTCATTGTTATTTTAACAGAGCATTAGTAAGATGCTCCTAGGCTCGTGCACAGCGCGCGCACACTATGCTTGTTACACACACAGGGACGCACAGCAGCACACACACACACACACATGCAGAAGATTACAAATAAAAATATTACGGTGCAGTGACCGGGTTAGCTCAGTTAGTAGAGCAGGCGCCCATATATAGAGGTTTACACTTCAACGCAGTGGCTGCAGGTTAGACTCCGACTTGCGGCCCTTTGCTGCATGTCATTCCCCTTCTCCCTCCCCTTTCATGTCTTCATCCGTCCTGTGGAATTAAAGGCCTAAAATGCCCAAAAAAATCATCTTTAAAAATATTACAGTGCAAATCCTCCATCATAACAGCAATGCTCCAAGGTCCAAACGCGCCTGGCTTTTAAAGGGAATGAGAGATGATCTCTGATTGGTTGATTGCATGTTACGCCCCAAACACACCTCTTATTAATGAAGACACTAAGTACAACCCTTTACAACCAGGCGCCTGGTGCACGGACCCTTTTTTCCGCCGTCAAACTAGCAAAAGTGGATTTGGACACGCCCTAAACACACCTGCACCAGGCGCTTCAAGCCGTGAGGTTAGATCGTTAAAATAGGACCCATGTTGTGTTGTTTCTTCTCGTCTCTTCCCCTTAAATAAACTATTTGGTCGAATACAGCCTCCACACATCACAGCGTATTTACTGGCGAAGACAACAAACCTCTGATAAACGGAGAGAATAAAGAACCAAGGACAAACGGAGACACAACACATCAGCAGCAATCTCAACACCATCCAAACAAAGACCCGTTTCTGAAATGTACTTTTAACTAAAGTTAGCTTGTTTGACTTTTAAGAAACTCCGTAGTAACATGTTGAAGGAAGAATCCTTCAACATGTTCGTCCTTTTTCCAAACACAAAGTCCTTGGCTGCTGTTATTTCCTTTGTCCTGTGTTCCTCTTCTTTTGATGCTGCTTTGTGACTTTGAAACCATTTTCTTAAACTTTTTTGTCCCTAATCAAAAAGCCAGTGACCCCCTTTCAGGTTTAGAAGAAAATATATCCTCCGAGAGTCCAATTCTGCTTTCATCCACACAAACTCAACGATGCCCTGTTCAGATACTGCGCCTCGCCGAGCTCTTTATCACTTTTATTGGACTGGGAATCGAAAACATTGATAGTTTGGATGAGATGGGGGAGGCCTGTGTGTACCGACATGACACCGTTTGCTTCAAAATTAGACGTTCAGCAACCGAAAAGTCCCAATCCTACAAAACAAACTGTACTTCTATCCAAAGGGGAAATTTGTCTTTCTGAAAAGGAATTTTCCCATCAACATTAGTGTTGTTTTTTTTAATCTAAGTCCTGAAAAGTTTCATCCTCCATATGGAGATACATTCTGTAAAAAGATTACCTCGGAGCCTTTTGTGTGAATAACTTTAATTGACTTTGGAAATGCTTTGAACTGTAAACCTCCTGTCTCAATCCGTATTTTCAAATCACTGTAGAAGCAATAATAAGACATAAAGCAGGGACTTCCTGTTTAACCAGTGGAGGGAGACCAAAACTATGTTCACACAGCGTCTGTTTTACATTATAATCCTACAGAGTAAACCGTGTTTTCAAAAAAGTCCTGAGAGCTTTTTCAAACACCACTGCCGACTTCTTTTTTTGTGTTCAATTAAATTAAAAAAACATCTTTCATATGATATAAATAATTTTCCTACAACGCTACCTCTACTGGCCATTGAAATGTTCCTGCAGCTTTACAGTGTTCTTTTTTAATTCTGTAGTGTTGTAGTTCTTTCTGTCATTAGTCCAAATATAATTCGCCAATGACAAAATCTGGGAATTGTTTCAGATGATGTTTCTGCACTCTGACATCTGACTTTTTTTTGTTGTTTGATAAAGGTCTTAAATTTAATTCATAATGGTCTTAAAAATGTCTTAAAGTCTTAAATTTGACTTGGTGAAACTTGCTTGGAAATCCAGACCCAAATCAGAAAGATTAAGGGTCTGGCAATGAAAACGGCCCAACTCGAGGGGCGGCACCAAGCATGCATTTGAAAATCTCACTGCACGCAATTGGATAACACCTTGACCAATCACAACAATACACGGGGTGACATATCCAAAGCCCCATACGCTTAGCTACCAGAGGAGCTAACTGGTAGATTAAACTCTTAGCTACCAGAGGAGCTAACTGGTAGATTAAACTCTTAGCTACCAGAGGAGCTAACTGGTAGATTAAACTCTTAGCTACCAGAGGAGCTAACTGGTAGATTAAACTCTTAGCTACCAGCAGAGCTAACTGGTAGATTAAACTCTTAGCTACCAGAGGAGCTAACTGGTAGATTAAACTCTTAGCTACCAGAGGAGCTAACTGGTAGATTAAACTCTTAGCTACCAGCGTAGCTAACTGGTAGATTAAACTCTTAGCTACCAGTGGAGCTCACTGGTAGATTAAACTCTTAGCTACCAGAGGAGCTCACTGGTAGATTAAATTCTTAGCTACCAGAGGAGCTAACTGGTAGATTAAACTCTTAGCTATCAGAGGAGCTAACTGGTAGATTAAACTCTTAGCTACCAGCGGAGCTAACTGGTAGGTTAAACTCTTAGCTACTAGCAGAGCTAACTGGTAGATTAAACTCTTAGCTACCAGAGGAGCTAACTGGTAGATTAAACTCTTAGCTACCAGCGGAGCTAACTGGTAGGTTAAACTCTTAGCTACCAGCAGAGCTAACTCTTGCTATATTCGGTCGGCAAAACAGCAAAAACGTCCTTCTTGCAAAGGAACGATTGGAGCGCCGTCTTCTGTTCCTCTTTTAGATAAAAAGCCAAGTCTAACTCGTTCATTGTAGTGGCGAAAGCCGTCTCAAACAACTGGTGTTCATCCGTAGCCATCTGGCAATGTTTACTAATTACACTGTCGTCATCTGTTTAGCTCGCCTCAGATACGCCGATGTGATTGGTGCAGCTCTGCTACACGGCCATAGTTAATGAGCATCATTACTGAATGCCATAGTGACTCGCTGAGCTAATTCAAATTGTGCTCTCGCGAGAACTCTGGATTTCCAGGGTATGTGAAACCCTAATTTGAAAAAATAAAAAATAAACATGGTTCAAGCTGACCTGGCAACTGAAGGAACTTGAACTTGCTGTCCAATGAAATTCTCTCTCTGTGACTCCTTTTGTTGCTTCTGTAGGTATGGTGTCAGTGCTGGACCTGATGCAGGGCGGCTTCCCCTCCAGGGCTCCCTTCCACGAGCTCTACAACATGTACCAGCAGTACATGCCGCCCAAACTCACCCGCCTCGACCCGCGCCTCTTCTGCAAGGTCAGTCCTCCGAGCCCCGGCGCCGGTCCCCGATCCGTGCTTTATTTATCGATTCAATGCATCCACATTTCCACGTTTACCGATTTTTGTTGTGTTTTTGTGTTGCAGGCTTTATTCAAAGCTCTGGGGCTGAATGAGAATGACTACAAGTTCGGACTGACCAGAGTGTTTTTCCGGCCTGGGAAGGTGGGACCTTATTCAAAACCTGCACTATTCCCAGTCGCACTAGCTAATATTGTTATTGTCCCTCACCCCAAAGAAAGACAATAGATTCAGAGGGAAAGCACATTAGTCATCCTGGCTGCTGAGTTGAGGTGAGATGAGTTTTTTTCCCTAAAGAACCAGAGGCCGACAGCTGGGGTTTTTATTTCTCCACTTGATGAATAATTCATCACGTTTTGGGTTAGACGTGTGTTTTTCATGGGGGGGCTTTGTGGAAGTGCATGTGTGTTTTTCGCAGAGGACCTCGGTACACACTGTGCAGGACAAACTCTGTAACTCTGACACTGCAGATTTAGCTCCAAGGATTGAATGAATACACACATCCTCTGCTGGCTGAACTTGGCTGCTTTCATTACTCTTCACGTCCCCGTGGGAAGCACCAGGGATGTGATGTTTGCTCCAGAGGCAACGATGCGCCGCCGTGATAAACGTAACACCACATCATTCTTTTAAGTAATTGTTTTAGGCCTGCAAGGAGCCAAAGACGGTTGGAGTTTACAGAAGGTTTTTGGCCTTAGCTAATCTGGATTCTGAGGACACACCACAGCCACAGAGATCCTTTTTATAGTTATAATAAATGAGAAAAGGCTTTCTTTTCTATCTGTTAACATGATAGGGTGAAGCTTCAGACACCTGATACTTGAGGGTCAGCTGCCGACAATAAGGAGATACTAGGACCCTGGGAAGTACTCCGGGATTTGAAGCAAATTGAACATAGCGGCCAAACAGTGGAATAACAACTCCCGGCCCGTCACGTAATGCCACCTGGCCCAAAAATACTTTTTCCCGTAAGATGTCTGTAAATCAGTGGGCCCATTTTTGACGAAATGACTTATTTTGCTGTCAGAATTTGAATAATTCGGTCATATAACATTTGGAAAGTCTAGAAGAGCCGCACGATTAAAGCAACATTAAAGCACTTTTCAGGCTTTGGTCCCCCTACAGGTTGGAAGCGGAAATGTCCCATTACCGATGTCTCATTATGTCTCATTCGAACTACAGATCCGCTACCCGATCTGGAAAACTTGCACCAAAATAATGAACCTTAAAATAATGTTTCCAAAATCGTTTCAGTGGTTCATCAACTCGTTACAGGGTGAACGGCACTTCTGCATTCACTTTGCGGCCCTCTATCGGCTATAACCGCGCTATGCAAGTTTGCCAGATCGGGAAGCAGGTCTGTAGTTTGAATGAGAGCGAGGTAATGAACAATTCCGCTTCCAACCTGTACAGGGACCAAAGCAGAAAAGTGCTTTAGTGTTGCTTTAAATCAATCAATAATGGCTAACTTGAATGGAATAATCTCCATTCAAGTTAGCAGAGCGCTAAACCAGAAGTAGCTGGCTCAGTCGGCGTAGGTCTCTAGTGTGCCTGCTCTATAGAAGCTGTGCCAATCACCCGGGTCATTTTGTGCGCGAAAGTGGAACTTTTTTTGCGCCACTGAGCAACTTTCATAGAAATGGATGAGGCTCCGCTTTGAACGCTGTATCCAGGTTTTATTATACGTGCGAGACATGCACAGCTGTTAAGAAAACAATAATAAGGGTTGTATTCAACTAAACAAATCTCGGTTGACTGAAATTACACCTACTCTTTAACCAATCGATTGGTCGATAGGGAAAAAAAACATCTGCACGTTATCTCTATATTAATGCTGCATTCCAGACACAACGCTTAGCCAGTAAGTTCCGAACTCAAGTCACGACTCACGACTTGGTAGCGTTCCAGGCAAAGTCACGACAACGTTAGCTAGCGCTAGCTGATACTAGCGATTTCTAGTCGCCGACATATTGTGGGCTTCATTTAATAAACATAACCTGTAATAGTACACAATCGTATGTGTATTGTTTTGATTACAATGTGCGGAGTTACTTTACGTTGCCTATTTATGTGTATTTATTTCTATTTCTCACCGTTAATAACCGGTGTCTGTACAGCATCAACAGGGGTCACCATTGTTGTTTATGTGTGTGTGACGTCAAAAACTGTAACTGGGAGTACAACCATCTGGTACCAGTTCACGGGGAGTAAGTTAGGGGTTTGACTGCCGTTCCAGGGCACTTTCACGAGAAGAAGGTAGTGAAAACACGAGTTACGGGTTGCCTGGAACGCAGCATAACTAAATTATCCACTAACTTTAATGGGAAATAAATGACTTAATCATGCTCTAGACTTTCCAAATGTTATCAGACCGAATGGGTCAAATTCTGAAATTCAAACAAGTCATTTCACATGGGTTGTGACGATCAAAAAAAAATCTCCACTGATTTACAGACATCTCTTTTGCCATGTTGGTCTTTGGGGAAAAGTCTTTTTGGGCCCCAGGGCATCACGTGACGGGCCAGGAGCTGCTATTTTCAATTTGCTTCAAATCTTGGGGCACTTCCTGGGGTCCTATTATCTCCGCGTTGTTGACAGTTGAGAAAAAAATAATGTGAATTCAGCCATCTTCTTCCATTATTAAAGCAGCAGCCGACGACTCTCAAGGTTTAGAAAGTCAGAGGTTTCCACAGCACACTGATCAAGACACAACAAACATCAGCCGCGCTGTCTCAGAGTTGCTCTCTGCAGACTTGTAAATCAAGAGTTGTAAGTGTTAGGAGGCATTCAGCAGCACTGGTGTGAACTGTGACTTTGTTATTAAAGATGCATGAATGGCGAAGAGAAAAAATTTAATAGCTCAAATCAATATTTACATTCATGCTTCTGGCCACGCTTTATGAAATGGATTGTCACAGACTACGATATATATGATAGATATGAATTGGTATTGCTGTGACGGTAGTATATGAAAAATGAAAAACATCTGTACTGTATAGGAATGGAGTTTGGCAATATGATGCCAAATGTTGAGGAAACCACCAGCTTGTTTACATCCTTTATACAATTGCAATTAGCCACAGTGAATGCAGGGAAATTGGTGGAGCCTTGGCTTTGCTTTGCTGTGAGGCATTTGCTTTTTACAAAGTCAGCAAACACTTTGTCCATTGAATGTAAAATGCTTCCACACATTACTTTCTCAGTCTTAACTAAGACTTAATCAGGGTGGTGTTGCATTGATCATCAGTCAGCGTTTCTCAGCTACAAACAACGTTTTGCACCTTTGTGTCTGACCGTGTGTCTCTCTTGCCTCTGCTTCAGTTCAAAGAGTTTGACCAGATCATGAAGTCGGACCCGGACCACCTGGCAGAGCTGGTGAAGAAGGTCAACAAGTGGCTTATCCACAGCCGCTGGAAGAAGGTCCAGTGGTGCGCTCTGTCCGTCATCAAACGTAAGCAGACAAAATACCATCAAGGGGGGGGTGTCATCCAGGGGTGTAGCTGTAATTACCAAAGTGAGGGGGACCGATTCTCTACCATTTGTCTCTCGAAATTGCAGATTCCGGGTAGCATCCTTTTTTTTTTTAAATGTTCAGTTTAAAGGTGCCGTAGGTAGGATTATGAAGATCCAGGATTTAGGCAAAACATTTTAACATTGACAACTTCTCAGTCCCTCCCCCCTTTCCGCTAAAGCCCAAAACGGTCTCCTAAGCCCCTCCCCCCACAAGGGAGAATGAAAGCGTGTGCATGAGCAGCGGTTGACACGCAATTAGACACCCCTGGCCCTGATTGGTGCATCTGAACAGGGAGAGGTGGATTTTTACAAATCTCACTATAGGCTGTAGGTGGTGCCAGAGGATTACCTGCTTCATGTAGTTCTACTGGAACATAGGGGCAGTTTCAGCAAATATGACAGAAAGTTAGTTTTATAAGGCTTAGCTACTGCACCTTTAATGTGAATTACAGCAGTCTTGATAGCCCGCTAGCTCACATAATAATGCCTCAGCTAATGTTGTGTCAACCCACAGTGATTAATACAGCGGCTGGCTGAATGAATTTGTCCACCTAGCTAGCGATAGAAGGGCAGCACCCCATCACAGCCGACTCATTTTGACAGTAAAATATATACGGCTATCACACCCCCGTAATGGGGGGATAAATGCGTGCCCGGACCAGTGGCTTTTGTCAGAAATGTATTAGTGTAGGAGGGTCCGGGGGGTATGTCTCATATGTCATTTTGACACAAATACATTTAATAAATGCCATGTTGATGTTTGAAAGTCTCGAGGTTTTGGCAAAAATGCAGATATAAATGTAATAAAAAAATAAATAAATAAATAATTATTGATTTTCAAATATTCCACCTGTCAATACCAAGTCATACCACTGCAGTTGTGTTGTATCAGCCTGGACCTGGGTTACTTTACGAGTAAGGCCGCGTTCAGAACACAGGTCTTTCCATTCATTTTGAATGGGGGTAGTGCGTCTAGGCTGTGGCGAGGTTTGCCTGCAGGCTACACACTCAGAAAAATGCTGCGGTGGCCAATTATGTAACCAGAAATAAGACTTGTCAGTGTGTTTTGAGCTATGGTTTGAGGCGGTGTGAGAGTCCCGTACAGGAAACATCACTGCCTCTATCGCCGCCACAAGAAAGATTTAAAACACCAAACACTTGCACTGACCTGCCCGGGAGTTTGTGTGATAGCTGAATGTTTCCTGCAACAACAAAGCACTCGCTATGTCTCGCCCCTCTCTTTTCGTTCTCTCCTGTGAAATGAAGCTGCCTTCAACTGCACTCGGAAACGGCTTTATCTATAAACGATCTGGCGGAAAACAGTAACTGTGAAATATAAAGTCTACTTGTGCTTTGTTGGGGGGGGTTTAAGAACACAACAGGACATCACACAAATGGATTGTTTCATTGACACTCCCCCCTCCCCCCCCACCACCCTGCAGCATATTGCTGTTTGTTATTTTGTTGTTGGTGTGAATGCCCCGTAGCTTCCATGCATTTATACACAGTATACACAGTGTGTGCTTTCTGTTGCTCCTCTGCCGTCACTTTCAGCCCATTTACTCCTGAGTTTTGTCGGGGCAGGGCTGTTGGAAATTGGATTGCGCAAACAAGAGATGGATCGTTATGGACAGATGGCTCACAGAAACACCCAGGGGCCCTGTGGAAGGAGCCGAGTGCAACAGTAAAACACAAACAATGGGCGGTGTGCAGTGCTGCTGTTAATAATGCGGGGCTGAGCTGCTGGAGGAGTGGCATCGCTGCAGCGTCTGAGGACAGTTTGTGTCAGTCACTGTGGACGGATCTACAGATCATAACTAATTGTGTCTGTATATTGTATTGTATATTTTCTCTCTCTCTCTTTAGGTCAGGTTTAAATGCAGGACTTTTACTTGTAGTGGAGTGTTTTCACAGTGAGGCGTTAGTACCTTCACTGCAGTAAAGACTCTGAATACTTCTTCCACCGCTGTATATATCGCTCTTGTTTCTTTCTCATCATGTCACTCTATCTCTGCCTCACACTCTTTGTTCTCTTTATCGATCAAATCGAAGTTGAGCTTCATTGGCTGGAACTGAACAGAAGCAAGTGTTGCCGAAGCATATCATCATATCTGATTAAAAATGAATACGTTTCCAATCCACAAGACGTATAGTGTTACAGCAGCAGTTAACTAGACTTTTTTTTTTAAGCAGTCTGTGTTCAGTAAATGGAAAGCCATTAATTCAGTCTGTTATTTATGGCGCAGACATTAAATATTCTGAGGCCATAACCAGATGAAATGAATTTGGCAGAATGCAGCGATGTTATCGATTTCTCATCTTTCACCCTCTATCTCTCCGGCTCTCCCTCCCTTTTTTTTTAATATCTCTCTAATTTTCTCACTTCAGTTCAATTCAAAACTGCATCATTGGCACAACAGGAAAAAAAAGCATCTATGTTGCAAAGACGGGATGAAATCGAATCACAGATAATGGCGTTTAAATTCTGCAGATGTAACAGAATTTAAACTATATTAGTGTATGAAAGCTAGTCAAAATACATCAGTGTACAATAATGCAGAACATCAAGGAGGATGACAGGACATTTTTCAATATGACAGTTATTTCTCCTTTATTTGGAGACTGAAATCAAATCTTAGTAAAAACCTTTATTATATATTTACATTAAAATACACAGATCAGTACACTTGCCTTCCCAATGTGGTCAGATTCATAGTTTTCTATTAAATCCAGCATCATACTCCGCCTTGTTGACGGCGTGAACAAATACAGATGTGTATACCAGGCTCTTGTTTGCCTGAAAAAAGGAACTGCATCCAATCGTGTTGGGCGCCTTCTTCTATAGGAGAACTGAACTACCTTCATTTTTCTTTTCAAACATACTGAAAAACATCAACTTGAAAAAACTGAAAGCATCGTCGTGTGCTGAGCGGTAAGGATTCTCTATAACTGAAGCTAGTGCATCACACGCTGCGCCAACGGTAGGAAACGGTACACACTTCCTGTCTCCTAAAGGGGCGTGGCCTCGTTTGAAAGTGTAGTGAATGTCGTGTGGATGGATGAAAAGTTATATTTGCTAATTTATGAATATTTTCTTTTCCTAGCATTAGATATTTACCCACACATATTTAGCATTAGGAACATTACTTTTGATGGGAAGTTGGTGAACGTTTGCTGACCTTAGCTTCTCTGTGTTGCCAGATCTCGCAAGAGTTTGATCCTGAGACAGAAACAGGTCTCAAACTTACGTCAAAGTTACTTTTCTCCTGATGTGTCCGTTTAAGAAATGAAAAATGTATTGTCAGAATAATGTGGAGATATGTGGCTTGTGAAAAATGTCTCCAAATATTTACTTGGTGACTACGGTGCGAAAGAATCGCTCAAAATCTGTGTGAAACGTTTTACTTCTCCCATTGGAATCAGTCCACTCAGGACGTCCCGCTAGTCTCCTATAGAGGCGTGACGGTGGACAAACCCACGGGACACAGACAGGAAGTTCCTCTGAGCTGGGCTGTCTCATTTCTAAACCGTCTCTGTCCATAGCTAACGGTTGCCAGAAGGATAGGGCTGTGCACTGTGGGCGAGGCCAGGGTGCTGTACCTAAAGCATCCATCCAGCATTGTCCGCTTATCCGTGGTCGGTTCGTGAGGGGAGCAGCTCCAGCAGGAGACCTTAGACTTTCCTTTCCCGAGCCACATTAACCAGCTCCGACTGGGCGATCCCGAGGCGTTCCCAGGCCAGCGTGGAGATATAATCCCTCCACCTAGTCCTGGGTCTTCCCCGAGGCCTCCTCCCAGCTGGATGTGCCTGGAACACCTCCCCAGGGAGGCCCCCAGGGGGCATCCTTACCAGATGCCCGAACCACCTCAACTGGCTCCTTTCGACGCGAAGGAGCAGCGGCTCTACTCCGAGCTCCTCACGGATGACTGAGCTTCTCACCCTATCTCTAAGGGAGACGCCAGCCCCCCTCCTGAGGAAACCCATTTCAGGCCACTTGTACCCTAGAACTCGTTCTTTCGGTCATGACCCAGCATTCATGACCATAGGTGAGGGTAGGACCTAAATGAATGATCATAAATATAAAAAACTGTTGAAACCGAAAGCGTTCAGAACAGTGGGACATCTGAGGTTTTGGCTCATATGGATGTCTTTGGTCACGTTTAAAAGGATATTCCACATTATAACATTGTAGATATGAAAGAAAATGCGGAAAAGCAATACTACTGTATTCTTTGATCACATACTTCCTGATTTAAGCTTTTTCCCATGTTAGACTGTTTAGCCAAAGTTTCTGTACAGCTGCTTGCGTTTAGACAACATAGGTAGGTAAGTTAGTCCAACATCCCCATAGTCCAAACTTAAAAGGTAGAGTAACACGTTCAGTATCAGTTCCTAAACTCAGCTATCGTATCGGCGTTGATATTGGAATTTTTACCGACAGAACAAGCTGCTGCTTATGGGCTCATGACCTAAAAGATGGATGTTAAAGTCCTGTAGAAAGTGACCATTGGGGCTTCTGGGGGCGTTGGGGAATGTGATCTCTCTAGTAGGGAAGGAAACAGAGCCAGTGCTGCACAATTATTTGCAATTTTATCTAAATCGCAATATGGACTAGTGCAATATCCAAATCGCGGTATCAGGCCACTGTGTGGACTATTTCTGTCAAAACAAGAGGGTCCCAGGGTAGCTGGGAGCATGTGCCCTATGTACAGGGGCTCAGTTCTCGCCGCATGTTCAATTCCAACCTGCGGTTCTTTGCTGCATGCCATTCCCCCTCTCTCTTCCCCCTTTAATGTCTAAGCTAGTCCTATCAAATAAAGGCCTAAAATGCCCCCCAAAAATAATCCAAACAAAAATGAAAAAAACAAGAGGGTCCCCTCTGTGCAACTGTGTGAGATGGAAAGGAAGGCTTTGACTGTCTTCCATGGATGTAGTCCCAGTAACAAAGGGTGGAGGGGGGGGATTTGAGTGGTTTTCTGTTGTTGGACATCTTTGGTGACCATGTTGAAGCTTAGTCAATAAGTGTGTGTGTTGCCAGAACACCTCGGGGCCAAAGATTGATCGATTAGTGGATGATCACTTGGCAGTGAGTTGGCAGGGGAGGAAATCACCAGGAAACCTTGCAAAGGTTCCCCGTCCAGAAGCTCTTCAAGTCCCATCTCGGGATGAAATTTAACAAGCTGCGACTCAGCTGGACCAGTCTCCAGAGGCTGGTTTTAGAACGTAAGAGACGTCTCCTGTTTCTACAGCCAGTAGAGAAGTCACCTGGTGGAGTCAGCTACAATAAAATGATCCATAATCCTTTTATTTCTGTTACAAGCTGTTAACGGAGGCTCATCGTGCTAGAGAGTGAAGAGAGGGAGCGCCTCTCGCCATCACTAACGTCATCCACATGCATATTTAGACAAAACAAATGATGTATTTAGCTACGAAAAGCCTAAAAGTCGGAAGTTAGGACAGAAGTACAAAGAGGCATCGCTATGGAGAAGATACACCGTCTTGTCTTATTGGTGGAAACTGGCAGGTTTCAGAACACTGCAGACCGACGCTTTGCAAGTAGTTGCAAGTTTCAACTCGTCGCGAAATCTTTGGTCTGAGCTGTGCTTAACCCTCAGAGAGAGAGAGGTTTTGGCACACCGTGAACCGTGACTCCAGAACGAAAGGCAGATGCAGGAATCACCTCTGGACCTCTGTCAAGTCCGAGACTGTCTGGAAACGTAGAGTTATCCCCGTCTTTAAACATTTAGGGCCCTATTTTAACGATCTGAAACGCAAGTATGAAACGCAAAACGCAAGTAGCTTTGTGGGCAGATTTCGGGCGCTGTTGCTATTATACCGGCGGGATAAACGAGTCTTGCGCCCGACGCAAATCTAAAATGGGTTGGTCTGAAGTAGCTAGGTGTGGTTTGGGCGTAACGTGCAATAAACCAATCAGAGCGTCATCTCACATTCCCTTTAAGAGCAGGCGCGCTTGTTCCATGGCGGATTGCTATTATAACGGCGGATTTGCCTGGCGCACGCCAGCGGGAGCTGTCCGAGATGCAGCAAGGTAATAAATGCCCGTCTTGGCCGGGTGGCGATGTTGCTGTGGCCTGTCAGGCGCAAGTCTGGAGAGGATTGCTACAGCCATGGAGCGTGGGTCTCCAAACGCACCACCTGCTCCTGTTGTGCCCCTTCCTCTTCCCCCCCACTCCATCTCCGTCCACCCACTCCACCAGGAGCACATTGCGCATTACTCCCGGACCAGATCCCGCCATAGTTCAACATCACGTCTCCTTAAGTCCTCTAATATTTCCTCATTTATGTCATCAACACATCCATGATTCATGGAAATGTTGTGTAACACACAACAAGCCACAAAGAATGCTGGGACTTTTTGAGGACTGTACTGTAAAGTGCCTCCTGATCTATCCAAACACCTGAAGCGCATTTTCAGTAATATTTTCCTTTGTAATTATGTATGGTTTGCAAAAATGGGAACTGCTGCGTCCGTTTAGATGAGAGAAGTGTATGCGCGTTGTGCACACGCTACATTATGGCCAAGCATGCGCCCCTAAAATAGACTAGCGCCACTGACTTTAGACCAGGTTTTTCCTGGTCAGTGGCGGATTTGTTTTCTGAAACTGCAAAATAGCACCAAGTAACGTATGCGCCGGAACACGCCTCCTCTTTTTGCTGAACCACCCCCGGGAGCGCAAATACATTCCCTAATTTACCGACGTGCCTCCGTGGAGGGAAAAGTCCGACGTGCGTCGGGTGCAAAATAGGAATGATACATGCGTCGGTGTACAAAGGCAATTGCGCTGAGTGCAAGATAGGACCCTTAGCCTCAGACAGCTAGAGCAGCTAAAAGCACATTACCTTTCTGACATGGTCGCACAACACGTAGTACAAACTAATTCTTTGCTAGTCCTTTTTTTAACCCACACACATCAGTCAAACTCAAGGCAGGCCCTTCACATATTTTGATCCGGCCCGCATATCAATTTAGGTAAACAAGTTTTGGCCTGCCTATTTGTGCACCGTACCAAAAAGACGATTCAGACTGCAGTTACACGAGACTCTTGAATTTTGGCAGATTTGCCGACTTTGAGACTCAGAACTTCCCCCAGAAGCAGAGAGTTTGCATATTCAGGCTGAGAAACAGGTCGCTGTGAGTCAGCTGTGTGGTAGCCTGCTTTTAAAAATGTAATCCTTGTTTTTGCTTGATTTGCTAAATTTGCTCAAACTTTTTAGCTGAATTTTTTTAAGGATTTATGTCTGTAAACTTACCACCCTTTTTTGTCGCTTTTTTTTCTATGATGGCGAAGTTACTTTTTGGGGGCTTTATGTCAGAAATATTTGACTTTCTCAATTAAATAAAAGCATGTCCGTAAACTAAACATGTCTGGCCCTTGATGTGATTCCATTGTGGCCCTTTATTCACTAAATGAAGTTGGCCAGCCCTGCCTCAGAGGTTAAGTTATCAAGACATTGACCTTCTTTTCCTTGTCTTCCGTTTCGTTCTGTCTGTCTCTTGCAGTGAAGAACAAGATTTTGTACCGGACCAGCGCCTGCATCCAGATGCAGAAGACTGTTCGGATGTGGCTCTGCAGGAAGAAGCACAAGCCTCGGTGGGTGTCGTCGTCCCCCCCCTCCTCCTCCTCCTCCTCCTCCTCCTCCTCTTTCTTCTTCATCCCTCTGTGTCTTTCCCCTTTCCTAATACCCTTCCTCACCTGTCTACCCTCCCTCCTTGCTACCTCCCTTGTCCACTTCCTCTTTTCTTTTACTTTCCATCCTTTCCTCAGTCCCCCCCCGCCCCTTTTTCCTACCCACCATATTTCCTCTTGTCTCTATATTTCACTTCATCCTCCCTTCCCTTTGCTTCTCTGCTTCCTTTCTGTCCTCCTCTTTATGGTCTTCATCTGCCTTTTTTTTTTTTTTTCATCTCCCTTTTCCTCCCTTTTGTGCTTCCCATTTTCAGCCCCTGCACCCTTGCAGTCTTTCTTTTCTTTAATCAGTCTTTCACCTCCATCTTCCTCTCTCTGCGTCTCTTTTTTTTCTCCTCCCTTCCTTCTCTCCCCTTTACCTGCTCTCCTCCCTCTCCTTCCTCCCTCCTTGCTGTCTGACTTGTCGACCTCCTATTTTACTTTGCATCCTTTCCTTTGTTCCTTCTACACATTGATTTTTTTCTCTCCAAATTTGCTTTTCCTCTTCCTCCTCTCGTCCCCTTTTCTCTCGTCCATCTTTAGTCCTTCCCTTTTTTTCCAACTACTTTTTCAACCTAACATTCTCTCCTTTTTTCCGCCTTCTGTCCCACCTCCCATCCTCCCCTTTCCTCTGCCTTTCTTCCTTTACATATTTCTACCCTCCTCACCTCCCTTTCGTCCTTCCTTCCCCTCTGTTTATCTCCTTCTTGCGCTCTTCCCGCCTCTCCTCCTCCAATTCCTCTCCGCTCCCTCGTCCTCATCTTTCTCCTCATCATTTTCTTCCTTATTATCTGCCACTTTCACAGCTCAGCAGTGACAGTCTGCCTGATGCACGCACACTCACACTCGCATACACACACACACATACACATAGACACACATACACACTCACATATACACACACACACAGTCAATCACACACACACACACACACGCACGCACACACACACGCACACACACGCATGCACGCAGCTCTGCTTATTACCTCTGATATTTGACAATAAACAGAATAGACTGAAAGGGGGAGGCAGGTGGGAGGAAAGATGGAGTGTGCAGTTTTTTTGCCCTCTGCAGGGGCATTTAGTCTGATCTGGCAACCCGCTGGCCCGTGCTAACTGACGGTGTGTTTGTGTGTGCTGGGTTAGAGTGAGCGTGAGGAGTATTAATGACTGGGGCGGAGATTTAGTTCATAAACAACGCAAGTGACAAACAGGAAATGAGCAGAAAATTAACACATGCCGTATGGACATTCTTCAGCGCGTGTGCAGAAGATAACAAGTTTGCAACATGCAACACCTGCAAGGAAAAAGTAGGGCGTGGAGGGACGACACCAAAAACCAAAATCACTTTTTTTTGTTTGATATTGGATGTGAAA
Organism: Perca flavescens; assembly: GCF_004354835.1. NCBI lineage: Eukaryota > Metazoa > Chordata > Actinopteri > Perciformes > Percidae > Perca > Perca flavescens. The sequence continues at coordinate 30,270,055 of NC_041348.1, forward strand.
GAAGGAAATGGTTCGTTGCACTTTAGATGTGTGTGAATGTCCCACACCAGGAGTAATTTATATAGTTCTATTTTATAGTGATCCATTATCTGGTCTATGTTCTGTGCAAAATGTTCTATTAAAGAAAAGATAGAAAATAAATATTTGTGTGTGCTGTAAAGTGGTTAGAATCGGCCGGCCTTACTCACAGAAAATCGGAAATTGGAATCGGCGTAGAAAGCTGTAATCGGTGCATCTCTAATTCAAAGTATCACTGCTGTCAAGAAAATTAAGAATACATTTTCTGTGTTTTTGTAGTCCCGCATTGCCAGACCTTACTCCACAGCACTGCGGAGGAGGCTCTGGCTAGTCCACACAGCATATCGTGCTCTGGTTTATTGGCATTTCTTTAAACCAATCACAATCGTCATGGGCGGGGCTAAGCTCCGGACGGAGCCATGGTGCCTCTGCTAAATAGTCTCAGGAAGGAACTTGTTTTGGTGGAACATGTGTACGTTCAAAAGTAGTTTTAGTCGTGCAACAGAAAACTCCGATTGGACAGATAGTCTAGCTAGCTGTCTGGATTTACCCTGCAGAGATCTGAGGAGCAGTTAACCATAGTCCTCACAAATCCACCGGAGGTTAGAACGGCGGAATTTCCGGCCGCACCGGAGCAATCCCGGTAATGAGAAGTTATTGATATAGGCTAGTGTTTTTGTTATCTAAGCAAGATGAAAGTTTGCTTTCCGTTTTAGTATGAAGACAGCTTTAAACTCAGTCTCTGCTGCCTTTTGTTTTAAAATACCCATTAGCCCAACTTTATGGAACATCAAACCTTTTGAATGTAAAAGCTTAAAGCCAAACTTTGATGCTGTTTTTCCATAACTTCTGGTGTGTACGTGTTTCAGGATTGACGGGTTAGTGAAGGTGCGTAACCTGAAGACGAGGATGGACCGCTTCACCGAGGTGGTGGCCGGGCTGAAGGAGGGCAAACAGGAGATGAGCAAGCAGACCCAGGATCTGGAGAACGCCATCGACTCCCTGGTGGCCAAAATCAAGGTGGGCGAGATGGACAGATTGACCTAAAAACCTCATCTGGGTGCCTGCGCGTGTGCTACTATTCAGCCATGAATTGGGGTAGTGCAACTCATCGGTATTTGAACCGCAGTTACGATTTTGGCTCCTAATGATCACAGTAATCGAGACAAACCATTATTTTGCAAGTAAACTCTTACTTTGTCTTGTGTTCTTTTATTCGGATCCCCATTAGCTGCTAACAATGTAGCAGCTACTCTTCCTCGGGTCCACATAGAACAATCACAACATATACATTAAAATACCAAACGTCTTATGGTAACTTTTTGTAATCATTACTTTATTAGCCTAACTGGGTGGAGAGAAAGCTATGCTATAATCATGCGCAGCGTCTCCTCCACTGGCACGCATCACACGGGGCCTGCTGGGCTGTATTACACGGAGCTTGATGAAAAAATAAAAAACAGGAGAATTAACTTTGAGCATGTTTGGAGGTAAGTCGGAGGTATGGAACCATTTTAAACCAGTCGTGGGCAGTGACAACATACGTGTCGGCTTTGTCAAGTGCATTAAAGGCGGCCCGCTGCTCTCCTATGGCCGCAAATAAAACAGGGGCGATGAACAGAGACATGAAGCAGGCTCGCCGTGGCAGAAAAGATGATGGTCAGCCTTCAACCTCCTCTTTTGTTACTTCTCCAAGCGTAGCCCTTCTAAACAGATTTCTGCAGTTCAAACAACTTAGAATAGTAGTTGAGAACGTCAGTTATAACGGCCCATGTATTAAAAAAGTGTCAGGTTTAAATCGGGCTCTGGCTCATAATTACAGTTAATGGGCCGGGCCGGCCTGGGATACAGCATGCACAGGTAGGGCTTGATTTTTTGGGCCCGATCTAAGCTTTGATATAAAGCCTAAATTCCTCCATAAAACCCCATCTGGCTGCCTGTGTGTTTGCTATTATTCAGCTGTGAATTATATATAAAGCTTAAATTCCTCCATATATCCCTCAATGGAAGCTCTTTGTTGTGCTGTCTGCTCTGACAGACACATACGTGTGAAGAGTTTGGTTTCTAAAATAGGATTTTGAGTGTTTTGACAAAAAGTGCCACCTACTCTCGGTGAATGATGGACAGCATGAAATTAAACCACACGCCGGTGAAGTTCGACAGACCACTGGAGCCTTACGGCCCCGCTTGACGAAATGAAAACAAGTTTGAGCCCCAGGAATGTTTTTTTTTTTTTTTTTAATATTAAACGATAAAGTCCAGGTTGAGATGTTTTTCCAATTTATATACGGCATATAGAGCTTCTCATGTGGATGGATCAAGAGATGGAAGAGCTTTTTTTGACATGATGAGGGTATGATTCGGAGATCTTTACCCAAACAGATGAATTGAGACTCTCGACTCCTCGTTATCATAATTAGGGCCCAAGCACAAAACTGCCAGGGCCAAACGGTGCATGGCACTCAATAAGCGAGGAACTTATTGTTTTTGTAGGGATTATTATTATTATTATTGCATTTTTTAGGGGCTTGAAATGCTGGAAAACTCACAAAAATGTGCACACATGTCAGAGCCATAGCTGCCAACACTCCCATTTTTCCCAGGTTTCTCCCGTTATTTAGCCCTATCTCCCAGACCCCTCCCGGTTTGTTATTTCTCCTGGGAAACTCCCGCAATTTGCATCATGGCCCAAACTCCTATATAAATAATCGGACCAATATGTTTGTCTAATGTTGCCAGATCTTGTATGAAACGCATCCTGTTCACACAATCCACACACCATATACAATGTTCAACCCGTTTGTCACCTCAAGGTTCTTTGATCTTCACAAAATTCAGTGGGAACATTGGTCTCATCTTGAGGAACACGTATCATTTTTACAATTTTTTTATTTAACCTGACAGGAAGTTGGCCATCTTTGATTTTGTGCGTTCATTTTCATTTTACCACAACGTGTTTGAGGACTTTAGGATTCTTCAAAACTCTCGAAATTGTGCAGCTATGTTCAAAATAGTAAATACTTCGATCTGAGATCACATTCAGGCCTGAGCGTGGCATGGTGGCTCTATAGCGCCCCCTAAATAGTTTTAGCCTTTGACCACATTTTTGACGCTGTCAATATACACGAATACTCACAAAAGGAATCCAATCTGCATGGTATTTTGCATGTACGGTAGACTCGGTGGACCCTCACGACAAAAAGTTATCAATAGAATTCTGTTGGTTATGGCGTATCTTGGCAACAGTTATTCTGAATTAGACAAAACTCTGCACATTTCTTCCCCATGCTCCACTCAGGGCTGTGTGAAAAATCTGAAGTAAATCGCCCAGGCATCCCGCCAGCACCCCCGACGTGCTGGGAGGGGTGGAGGGGCCCGTTCATCGCTGCTCGCAGCTTTAATGGTATTTGCTGTCGAACTGGATTCAATTGTGTGCTTCTCTCTGCCCTGCTTTTACATAATCTTCCCTATGAATGTCATGAATCTTTAATGCACTACAGTGGTTTAATTTTCATAATTTAGCAACGCTGTCTTCTTTATCCACCCCCTCCTGCTTTTCTTACTCGAGAGGAGTCATTGAGGTTTGAGTGTGGCAGTGAATGTCGGGATTAGAAGGACAAACTCGGGTCCGACGGACTCAGCGGTGAGCCGGCGTCACGCAGCTCTGTTGGAGAGCAACTAGCTGTCGGAGGAAAAAGACTGCCGTGACAGCAGATGCGTATGAATATTCATTCATACACCTTTCCCCCCCCCCTCAGGTTTTTTTACACCTGCCGCCCCCGGCAGCTTCTGAGGACACCTGAACATACTGCGGCAGCGACCTGTGAGATTCCTGACGCTCTCAACGGGGATTTAGACGTTATAGTCTGGTGCTTCAGTATCTGTCTACAGCTCTGATATCCCATCCAATCACAGTCAAGAACATCCTCAAAGATGTTCGTATATTAGGCCGTGATTATAGATGCTGACAGCTTTACTTTGAAGGTAGCATGTACAGGAAAGCAACTTCCTGGAAAAGATTTCCGTGTGCCTGCCTTGGATGTGTAATAAGACCTGGATGCGATATTACGAATCCCACTATGGCCACGCCAAGACTCGCTCTTTAATAGCATTTACTGGCCAGGCGTCCATGCAAGGTAACGTAACCCCATTTGTTCAGGTCCTATCCCCTGACCAGTCAGCTATCCTAACCTCAACCACTCGAGGTCAAATGCCTAACCCCAACCGATCGACCACTACGGCGACGCCAATGGATTTGTAATTTAGCGACGTGGATACAGCGTTCATGCAGAGTCCCGTTTATTCCTGCGAGAGTTGCTCAAGTTCAACTTCGGTGTTTAAATTGACCCCAATGATCGGTGCTGCTTCCGCGCTGCCGGCCGAGCTGGTTGCTTCCTGTTTAGAGCTCCGGCTGAACGTCCTGCGGCACTGGAAGAATCCCCGAAATTAAACGTTGCTGATTATAGACTCTTATCACTCTGATTCTGTGTCCATCAGAGCACCATGATGAGCCGCATCGATATCGATCACGAGTACCGGGCGCTGGTGACGCGGTCGGAGCAGCTGCTGACCGCCATGCAGAACAAGAAGAAGGAGGAGGAGGAGAGAGAGAGGCTGCGGCGCATCCAGGAGGAGATGGAGAGAGAGAAGAAGAGGAGGGAGGAGGAGGAGAAGCGCCGCCTGCAGGAGGAGGACGACAGGAGGCTGTGAGTGGGAGGAGTGGGACGGGGTTCAGGTTGGGACGGGAGTCAGGGTGGGACGGGGTTCACACTGGGACAGGGTCAGGTGCTACCCTTTCCATACCTTTACATCTTTAATTACAAAAATAACCTGTACCTTTCCAGATTTGCTCTTCTGTATTTTTATTGGGACACGCGCATTAAGAGGCACCTCTTAAAAGCTGCCGTGTTTCGACCTCTTCTCAGTGAAAAACGCTGCAGTGGACGGATACACTCACTGTCCACTCTTTTAGGGGATTTACATAATGAGGATTTGTTTTTATATATCCGAGCTATGAAGTGTTATCAGGCTGCTCTGTACTTCTGCTGTGTTTAGCTGACGCTGGTGTCCGGGAGAAAAGGTCACAGAGTGTTGAGAGAAAGTTACTCAAACGGTTTCTATGGAGATACATCCCCCTCAAAAAATATGAAAAACATCCCATTCCCCAAAAGAGGTAGAAATTATATTATTATTATTATTATCTTATATCCTAACAGTTATATCCTTCTTTGGGCTGTTTCGTTCTAGGGGTGGGAATCATCAGAGCCCCTAGGATACTTATGTCACGATACGATCTTATTGGAATTTTCAACAACAATGCAATATTCTGCGATTATATTGCACTTTATTGCCTTTTCCCAATTTCAAATGATGTCCCCAAAAGGAAACTTGGTCAACATCTGTTTTATCTAAAAAGATAAGCTTGTCTGTTTGTTCATCTCATTGCAAAATGGGATTGTCAAGCAGACAAACTGACCAACACGTATATAATAACCGATCCATACTTGGCGTCTATGTATCGATACAGTATTACCACAGAAGCACGCCCAGAATGCACCTGAACACACCTCCCTGTAAGACCAGCACGCCCAGAATGCACCTGAACACACCTCCCTGTAAGACCAGCACGCCCTTGGGTGCACAAATGGGCTGTGTTCAGCCTACCAGCCGGCTCTCAGGGAGCCAGCTCTCCCTGACAATGACCCTCTCTATTTCCTAAATGACTCCATGTACGTGGCCAGTGAGGTTTTAAATCCATCACGTTCTGCACACCCAAAATTTCCTTTCCTGCCCTGAATGTGTCGGGCATATTCTTCAGTCAGGTTTGACCCTCAGTCCTCCCCTCTGTATCTGTAAAGTCTTTCAGGAGGACTGATGGGGACCATTGTGTTCGTCACAAACCACTACCCGCTAATGTAAGACATTAGCGATGACAGCCTACATTTTATGGCCCACTTTCTCTTCAGTCTTCTTCCTCTGGCAAGGTATGAGCTCCCAAGATTCACCGGGAAGGTCACCCACTGGAAGCAAAGATAAAGTCGCTGACCCTGTAGTACCTTGTTTTATTCATCATAGATCCAAAAAAAATTTCACAAGGATGTGTTAAAGCAGGGGACTTCAACATTTTTTAAGCCAAGGACCATTTAACTGAAAGAGAGATTGATCAGGGACCCTCTTCTACATACTGTATATTGTATAAAATTGAGTTGCATATTAAACTGGGCCTACAATAATGTGTGGACGGCCTAAAGACTTTATACATACCTGTTTAGTGCAAAAATACTAAGCTATTAAAACAATAATTGTTGGCCAATAATCACGTTAAGACGGGGATGTTGAAAAAACGTTCAAAAAATTTACAATAATTTGGTGCCCCCGCCCCCCTGCAGTGACTCTGAGGACCCCCTAGGTGTCCCAGACCCCCTGTTGAAGATTTCTGTGTTAAAGGGTAACTTTGTTGTTGTTTTTTCCCATGTTTTTGTGTCTAAGTGACTGATAGAACCAACAATCTTCAATATTCAGTATTAAGCAAGACAAAACAAGGTGCAATGTTCAATTCTTCAATTTGTGTGTCTGACAACATTATGGAAAGGATCCCTACAGAGATAGACCTTTTTGTTAAAGAGTAAGATCCTTTTTGTTTAACATGAAACAGACCCAAAATCACCATCACCAAACTCCACCAGACTCCATGTAAATAATCAGGGGCCTCATGTATAAAAGACTGCGCAGCTTTCATACCAGAAGATGGCGTACGGCCAAAACTTGAAAAGTACCTACGCACAGAAATTTTCACATTCACATGTATAAAACCGGTCGTACGCCAGGTCCTGCGCACCTTTCCTTTATACATGACAATCCACGTGAAATTGAGCGCACATGAATGAGTGACTGACCCCGCCTTGCCTCCTCCCATAAATGAATATGGAAATTACTATAAATGCGTCCCCGACGTTATTCTTTGTCCAATCACAACGGGTTATCCCGCTGCAGACGAAGAAAAAAAAAAACTTCACTGACTGAGGTTGAGGTGCTGATCGCGGAGGTGGAGGCGAGAAAAAAATGTTCCGTTTGGAGGTTTGTCATCTTGGATAAGCAATAAAAGAAAATGCCCAGAATGGCAAATGGTGACCGGGCGGTGAATGCACCGAACCATGGCAGAATAATAAAAAAATAAAGTTTAATGTCGAAGTGGAAAGCAAGAGAATAGTGGCAGCGCCGCACCAGTTACAGAACAACATACATCTCAGTGCCAGTCCAAATTACGCAAAATAAGCAGTTTGAACTCACTGATGTAATGCCATTTATTTTATTTATTAAGTGTTAGTAGCTCAGTGAAACTGAGTCCAGCGCGAGGGAGACCTGACTCAGAGGAGGAGATGTTAGTGAGGCCAGCGTCTCCACGGCAGGTGACAGTGCGCACAGATCCGCTGTGCCACGCATGGATGAAATAATGAAATAGTAAATAGGACTACAATAACCGAAATATGTGCAGAATTAAGACAATCAAGACGGCCCATTGTTTGGTGGACCGGGTACACCTTGTTCACTTTATAGCCTACAAATCATCCACGGGATTAATGACACATCACATGAGTTAGTCCCCCGACACAGCGTTTGTTCCTGGGGTGATGGATCCGTGCATCCCGCCTCCTGTGCGACTTGGATGTCTGAGCCTCAGCAACTAAAGACTCTAGACACTACTGCATTTTCCGTGTAATTTTCTGCGAGTAAGATATTTCATCTATGGGGAATACAGAGGATGACTGAAAGTATTTTCTAAGTGGATTTATCAATCATTTTCATTTTTATTTACATGGAGTCTGGTGGAGATATGCTGGCTCTATACACGCTAAAAGTCCTGATTATTTACATGGAGTCTGGTGGAGATAAAAGTATCTTATTCTTTAGCAACAAGGTATAACTCTGTAGGGATCCTTTCCAATGTTGTCAGACACTTAGAATAATAATCTGAGTCTGTCAGTGGCAAAAATAGAACTTTTAGTGACGCTAACTGACGGTGAAGCTTTGTCCTGTAGGGTTACATTAAAGCCCGGTTCACGGCTGCCGGTTACAGCGTTCACAGACGTTTCACAGATTCACTTGGACACCAATAACCCCATATACATTTACACTCGTAAACTTACTTACAGACTCACACACACCCACACGCTGTAGACATGTATGCATACACATAACAAAACTAATGGATGTTATACTGGGCATGAGAGAGAAGGGCAGAAAAGAGGTAAAAAATGAAGAGAAAAAAAAAACACAAAAACATGAACTAACATGGCAACATACACACACACATACACAAACACACTGCTGGGTTATCGACCATTTGTCAAGAAGCGGTTTCCATATTTTTTAGAAAGACGCTCTCTTGATTGGCAAGCTTATGTCGAATGCCTTCCACGTGGATTACATTGCCAATCTCTCTCTTTCTCTTCCCTCCATCAGGAAAGCAGAGATGGAGCTGAAGAGGAAGCAGGAAGAGGAGGAAAGGAAGAAGAGGGAGGAAGAGGAGAGAAAAATGCAGGTGGGTGTTGGGTCTGTCGCCCCGGGCGTCCTGCACACTCTGTCAGCCTTTTGTTGTTTTAACCCCGCAGCTGTTTGCAGATGGTTCGCTCCGGAGGGAGTTATAGCACTCGCTTCAGTACAAAGGTGTAAAGTAACACACACACACACACACACACACACACACACACACACACACACACACACACACACACACACACACACACACACACACTGAGCATTAGAGAAGACTCTCTTCCCAACCTGAAATACTCCAGTGTAGAAGTGGTTTATTACAGGAAATAAGAGCCCTTAACGCCATTGTTTGCTTGGTATTAAACGTTACATTTACTGCAGCTCGTTGTGTTGGGAAAACACCGTCTCTTGAGGCAAAATGCTCTGTTATATATATGTTTATACAAATACTGTTCACCCCTCATGGGCCGGATTCACAGTGTGGAAAGTGTCGCTGCTCTCCATGCTTACCAAGTACAGGCCCGTACCCAGCCCAGAACCTGAGGTTCAAATACATCATTTTGGTGACTTCTTAATGCACTAATTTGTGCTGGATTAGCTTGTCTGCTGGTATCTAAACCACCACGAGCACACAGCGACAAACACAAATCAACAGAGAACTCTGTAATGAAACATTAATTAACGTGTATCGAAGCGGCTCTGTTGTGAAGGCTAACGGTGCTCGGTTAGCACAATGACATCATGTTAGAAAGCACAGCCCAAATGATTTGTCATAAACTAAGTAACATTAGTGTTAGCCACAATGCTAACGGCATTGGTAACTAAGCCATACAGTGCTGTTACTATTTTAGTGATTTATAAGCAACCAGTTTATTGCAGATTGTCTTGTTACTGAGAATACAGCAGTTAGAAGGTAATTTATAACTAAGCTAACTCTGACAGCTGTAGGGGAGCTAACATTAACTTTAGCTGTCTCCATGAAGCTCCCAGCTAAGCCCCTATAACTCGCCACGCAGTTAGGAAATATGAACGAGCTAACTAATGATAACATAAGCATTTTGGCTCGGTGAATGTCGATTTTAAAGTCATGATAAAACTATTTCCATCCTTCTTCCGATTTCCAGCCGCAGATTGTCACTCCCCCCCGTACTAACGTTACTCGGTACGTAACGTTAGCTCCGTGATGTTGTACTAACGTTACTCTGTATGTAACGTTAGCGCACAATGCCAATGTGTTTCTCACTCCCGTAACTTATTGTTCATCAGACGTGACATGAGTGACGCATGCGGGTAGGCCAAGGCGAGAAGAGGGAGATTAGCTAACGTTAGCCAACCTTTTAAAAAAAAAAAAAAAAAAAATCACATTCAAATAGTAATTTTCAGCATTCAGATTTTTTTTTACTATTCAAATTATATTCAACTTTTGGAATTCGTACCCTCAAACATTTTGTCCAACATTAAAGTACAGAAAGGAACCAAAATGAGGGCTCTCTGTTCCAGGACACACAGACATGAATTAGAAGAAGAAGACTGAAATAGTAGTATAATAACAATATGGAGAAAAGGTAAATTAAGTGCATATCATGTCATATTTAAGTAAATATTAAGTGTAATAAGGAGTTTGAATATATAAGGAGGGTAAAAGTGACACCTTTATAGAGTAAGTTTAATCAAACTTTAGCTCTCTTTGCTTTAAGAGGACTTTGTGTAATCAGTTATTTCACAGTGTGATGAAATGTTCTGAAATCACAGCTGCCTGAAAAGGAGTCCAGTTTTAAACACAGAGTTTAAAAAGAAAGCAGGGGGCTTGAGATCTCCACTTTTGAGCAAAGTTGAAATTTTGAGCATATCAAACACTTCATTTCTTGCATTCTGGGGGATTTTTCTGCATCAGTTTGTGCCTTTTCTGCATCACGTTATGGTGCAAATGTTTTTATATATGTAAAGGAAGTTATTATTAAATTTTTGGGGAAGGGGGAGAGGGTTGCAGTGGCCAGTTTTGATAATAAAGGGGGGGGGCTGTAAACCCCCATCCCTGTTGTAAATTACGCCTTTGCATACAATACTTTTTTTTTTAAAGGGCTGCAGGTCGGAGTCAAACCTGCGGCCGCTGCGTTGAGGAGTAAACCTCTATATATGGGCGCCCGCTCTACCAGGTGAGCTAACCAGGCGTCCACAATACTAAGCTTTTAAAATAAAAATTGTTGGCATTTTCATATAGTCATACATCATGTTTTAATGTTAAAATGTGGCGCGGATTAAATGTATATGTGGATGGCTACCTTATTCAATTACATCTTATTTATAGTATCAAATCATAACAAGAGTTATCTCGAGACACTTTACAGATAGAGTAGGTCTAGACCACACTCTGTAATTTACAAAGACCCAACAATTCCAGTAATTCCCCCAAGAGCAAGTATTTAGTGTGACAGGGGCGAGGCAAAAACTCCCTTTTAGACAGAAACCTCGAGTGGTGAGGAAAACCTGGGAATAAAGATAATGGAACTATGACTAGAAATAGTAGTTGTAGTAGTTCATTGCGTAGCAGGACACAGGGCATAGCAGGGAGTAGCAGGGCATAGAAGGACGTAGCTGGACTAACCTTTGGCTACCTTATAGCTACCTTAAGGCTACCTTAGCTGTATGCCAGGAAGCCTATCAGCAATGTTGTGTACAAAAAAATATATCTTTACTAATAATATGTTGGATTCATGTTAATATTTTCAAACATATTTAAAAAAAATTTATTAAACCATCAAACAATAATTTGGTGGCCCCCCTGCAGAAACTCTGAGGACCCCCTAAGGGTCTCGGACCCCCTGTTGAAGATCTCTGCCTTAAGAGATACAGTTAGGTACTGATTATGACAGCAGGAATTTCATCTCATCAAGTTATTTAGTCTGCAGTTCGAGCCCTAAAACCATAATTTTCTTCAAACGAGAAGAAAGCAGCTAAAAATGAAGAGATAATTTCAACACGCATTGATTTAAAATCAGGTGTTTATTCTGATACTGGAGCAGCAATCTGCTCTCAATCATCACTCGTCTCTAGAAACATGAATGAATCACATTGATTTGCTCGTTAAAAAAAATACAAATAAAAGTAATTTAGTCTATAGCACGGCTTTTCAGACTGTGAGGGAATCTGAATGCAGACATGATGCTGTGATTTACATTCTCTGAGAATCCCGTTGTCTTCTGTGTCCATCGCGAATAAATGTCCAAAAAATCCACTTAGAAATCACAGAATATTATAACAGCAGAACTTGCCTGAGAATCTCCACGTTGTAAAGTTGTATTCAGTATCAAAGTAATCCAGTGATGGCTGTCTTTACATCCATGTGTGCAATGCAAACAGGCGCTACTGATAGATCATTCGGCATACACAGGCTGTTTGTACATATAGCTATGAAAAAGTAAAGCACTGTAATTTTTTATGTATTCCACGTATTTATTGCTGAATGCACCACATTGACTGCTGCTGTATAGTCTCGCATTGCCAGACCTTCCTCCTTGCTCTGGTTTATTGGCATTTCTTTAAACCAATCACAATCGTGTTGGGCGGGGCTAAGCTCCGGACGGAGCCACAGTGCCTCTGCTAAATAGGCTCAGGAAGGAACTTGTTTTGGTGGAACATGTGTACGTTCAAAAGTAGTTTTAGTCGTGGAACAGAAAACTCAGATTGGACAGATAGTCTAGCTAGCTGTCTGGATTTACCCTGCAGAGATCTGAGGAGCAGTTAACCATAGTCCTCACAAATCAGCCGGAGGTTAGAACGCCAACACAGAGGCAGAGTAAGGGGACGGACATCCGGCCAAAAATGAGGGACATCTGGCCGAATTTCCGGCGGCACCTGAACAATCCGGGCTAAACTCCGACAGTCAAATCAAGTTTTCGTACGATATCCTAGTAACCAGTTCACAAGAATGCGTTGCGAACTTTTAATGGTGCCAATTTGAGGCGGCCGGCCCACAGCGTCAGACTTTAAAATCCCCTCCAGAGACGCAGGCATGCTGCTTCTGGAAATCTCTCCTGGTTTGGAGGCGGCGGCAGAAATCTCTGTGACAGATATCTCAAAACCAGAATAAATAAAACCTGCGGCAGATGCCTCAGTCTTGCTGTTTCAGACATGCCAACACATTGCTGTGTATGTGTGTGTGTGTGTGTGTGTGTGTGTGTGTGTGTGTGTGTGTGTGTGTGTGTGTGTGTGTGTGTGTGTGTGTGTGTGTGTGTGCGTGCGACACAGCAGAAAGAGAGCAGGTTTGACTGCTCACTGGGTTTTATCTGTATCATCCAGCGTGTCTGCGTCCAGCCCATCTTTTGGCGTGGCAGGGTTCGGTTCTGTTTGTTCCCCAAAGCGTCGACCTGGCCCGCTTCATGTGCAGAATTAGCGACGAGCAGCGGCCATTCGGATCAAATCAAAGCTGCTGGCCGGGGGCCCGGAGCCCCACAGCCCCAGGCCGGGTTACCCACAAATCTGCTTCGCGTCCACCAGCTCACGGACGCTTGTCAGGCTTCTCCGCATGTTTCCCCTCTCTCATAAATATTCACGAGTCCCTCTGCAGACTCCAGCGGGGCCCAGGATTTAAGGAGAGGATTGGCAACGTTTTATTTCTCTCTTCAAACCACACATTTATATTTATGATCGAGATATGATTTGTCACTAATCCTCTGAGGACAAAGGACGCGTGGGCGCCTCCAAACAATGTTTTTCCATTGTCCCTCTACTCAAGAAAACTGTATTACAAACCTTCATTTTCGACATTTATTATGCATTTATCTATTATTTTATTCATATAGTACACTACTTTTGTGAACCTAAGACTTTGGTGAAAGGTATGTTTTCACAAGAGGTTTAAAGAAGCGTACTTTAGCGCCAAATTATCTCTTTACACATTGCTCTATGACATCACTATACAGAAAGCTGAGTTTGTTCTGAACATTTTGATATGCAACACATGGGAATCAGGTTTTATTTAAGTACCTTTTTCAAAGGGGAATTTAAGAAGATATGTAAAAATGGAAATAAAGAAATGCTGAAAGAAATGCCCTTAGACCTCAGAGGGTGATTGCCAGTGTTAAACCAAAAGTTCATATCCATAACTTACACACACTTTCAAATGTTCCTCAGTATCTTCAGTGGCTGAAGATACATTTCACGTAATGAACTGAACACCTTAAGTTCCTTGTGTCCTTCCTGAGTCGGTCAAGGAGAAAGGTGGAAACAGGAGCATTAATCATCGGGGTTTAGAGTCCCTGGTTCCTTCTTTAATCATTTTTTTGTGTGTGTACATCTACAGTTTGAACACAATTCCCATCTTTGCTATAATAGTGCAAAGTCACATCTTCAGCAGTCCAAAACCCAAAGATATTCAAGAAAAAAAAAAGAAAATCACTCACTTCTGAGGAATTGGAACCAGAGTCTAAGGCTGTCACTATCTGATGCTGTTCTGAGTTGGAACAGTTCTGGGTCCTTTTAATGTTGGTGGTGCATCCCACTACACAGCAGCTTTTAGTAGAAGCTTTTAGAAATATCAGACTGTGAAAATACGGGGTCAGCCCAATGCTCCCACAGCCCTACATTTCTAAGATTTTTCTTAAAATTAGGGCCAATGTTCCCACAGCTCTATGTTCCCACATATCTAGGACATTTTCAAAATTAGGTCTCGTGTTCCTACATTTCCCTTCAATTTAAGACCTATCATCCCACAACATTTTTTTAGGGTTAGGGGGATAAAATCTGATAAACAAATTTATGAAAAAGGAACTCTAGGAAAAATCTTAGAAATGTGGGAACAGGGCCTAATTTTCAGTGAAAAAAAAAGAATCTTAGAAATATGGGAACATAGGCACGCTCTCAAAAATATGTAATTACAAAGACTACAAACTGTGTGTAAGTGAGGTTTCTCTGAAGCTACGATGTCTGTGTGTATCGTACCGGGATGTAACGTTACTCATACGAGCAGCAGGTATGGCTCGTTCTTTTCGCTTCCGTGCTAGCTAGCTAGCGAGGTGACGTATATTGTGCGAGACAAGAGATGTAGTTCACTGAACGGTTTCACATAAAACTAAGTGGTACTACGACAAACCTACGACAAACAGAGACTTTCTTAACTTGCCAAATTATCTTTTAAATTACCGAACATCATATGTCTAATTCATGGCACAATTCAAGCAACTGCTTTTGCTCCCTCAATTTACATCATAAAAATGTAAACACTGCCACACTGGATTTTTTTTCAGAATCTGCTCTGCCATTTCTTTAAAAATAATAAACACAAACACAGATCAGTGTCACTTCTGCAATCATCTTACATTCATATGACCCAAATTATGTGTGCAGTGTGCATCATATGGATTGGTGCAGCGTCTCCAGCAACACAGAGCTGCCTGTGGATGCCTGTCTGTAAATAATGCCGGGGAAAAACGCAGCAGCCGTAAAAACGCAAATATTGACCCGATATATGTATCGGCCGGCCAATAAAATCGGTCTATCGCTACTCCTCCACTTGCCTCCCTTCCTAGGAGGCACAGGAGAGACGCGAGAAAATCATGGGAGGAGGAAACGAGCAAATGTGTTTTTAGTGGGATGGGCGGAGTTAGCAACTCCTTCAGCTGCACGGCTTCCAGGAAGGCTGCTCTTGTGTGTCCTTGGCTATAGCTTCTTAACAATCCCTCCTCGTAGCCTGGTCCTGCCAGACTCTGGTACACTAGCCTGGTCCTACCAGACTCTGGTACACTAGCCTGGTCCTACCAGACTCTGGTCCATTTCATTAGTCCAGAGAGTCTGGCCACTCTCCATTGACAAGTGTTAACTTTCTTGAAGGCGGGTACTCTGCTGAAGTTTAAAACTATTGGATCTGCCCAGAGCCACTCTGGATCTGCCATAACCAATTGCTAACGTTTGGTCGTGATGTTGGCTTAGCATCGCTAGCGTTAGCGTTAGCATCGCTAGCGTTAGCCTTAGCCAACTCCTTCACCACTAACGGAGCGAGCTGGAAAATCAAACTGTTCCCGAACCCTGTTGGGAGGAGGACCACGACATCATGGCCCCCAACGCAACTCAGCAAAGATTGGTCTTGCTCGGGCTTTAACTTCTGGATATTCTGCAGCGTTGCCACAACAGACCGAATGGCTTCGCTCACATCTTTCTCCGCTGCCGTTATGGAACTACAACTCAAACTAGCGCACGACCTCAACGTCATCGTTCTCAGCCACTCCCTCTGTTCGCTGATTGGACCGGTAAAGATTTGATCGGAGAAAACCCAAGAATATACCGTAAAGCCAGACGGGGTACTGAAGGAAAATGTAAATAGGAGGGCGGAGCCAGGCTACCCTCCTCGGTCCTCGGGGCAGAAATGAGAGCTTTGAGGCGGCCTTCACCGAGGAGGGACAGAACAACTTCCGGTTCAGCCGAGGAGTCGAGGAGCTATCAAATAAGGGTCATTAGATGCAGCCAGTGTAGCGTCAGGAGTTGTTTTCCCCTCCGGTGTGGGCGTTACTTCAATACGTTTTGTCTCTATGCTGCTGTTAAAATGAAAGTCAGTTTGATAACAGCAGGATCCTGACTTTAATGTCCTTTTAACAGAACGCAGCAGCAGGCACTAACCATGCTGCTGCAGTCTGGCAGATATTTTACACCTGCAGATAGCCGACATCTCTTCTCCAACACTACCACACATGAACATATGTTACCAGCAGCACCGACACGCCAGGTGGGCAGCGAATGGACACGTTCTCACACAGTACAGCCAGTCAAAAAAAGATACATATACACAGTGTGTGTATGTATGTATATATATATATATATATATATATATATATATATATATATATATATATATATATATATATATATATACAGTACAGGCCAAAAGTTTGGACACACCTTCTCATTCAATGCGTTTCCTTTTTATTTTCATGACTATTTACATTGTAGATTCTCACTGAAGGCATCAAAACTATGAATGAACACATATGGAATTATGTACTTCACAAAAAAGTGTGAAATAACTGAAAACATGTCTTATATTTTAGATTCTTCAAAGTAGCCACCCTTTGCTTTTTTATTAATAAGGGAAATAATTCCACTAATTAACCCTGACAAGGCACACCTGTGAAGGTAAAACCATTTCAGGTGACTACCTCATGAAGCTCATTGAGAGAACACCAAGGGTTTGCAGAGTTATCAAAAAAAGAAGAATCTAAAATATAAGACATGTTTTCAGTTATTTCACACTTTTTTGTTTAGTACATAATTCCATATGTGTTCATTCATAGTTTTGATGCCTTCAATGAGAATCTACAATGTAAATAGTCATGAAAATAAAGAGACACATTGAATGAGAAGGTGTGTCCAAACTTTTGGCCTGTACTATATATTATAAAATGATGCATATATTCACTACTAAATTTTTTTCATTGCAATGTCTACACAAATGTATTTATTATATAATTATACTACTTGATTCATTTTATTATTCATTCTACAATTATCATTTGTAGCCATTTGTACAACTTTCACTATTTTTTTTTCTCTTTTGTAGATTCAAATTTTGCTTTTATTTGTGTTTATTTTTTGTGATTTCATGAGCATTGTTGGAGGTGCCTGAGGCCAAAGACTTTCATTCCCAGCGACTACTTTTGTTATTGTTGTGCACATGACAAACAAGGAAACCTTGAACCTTAAAAAAAGCATTGTGTGTGTGTGTGTGTGTGTGTGTGTGTGTGTGTGTGTGTGTGTGTGTGTGTGTGTGTGTGTGTGTGTGTGTGTGTGTGTGTGTGTGTGTGTGTGTGTGTGTGTGTGTGTGTGTGTGTGTGTGTGTGTGTGTGTGTGTGTGTGTGTGTGTGTGTGTGTGTGTGTGTGTGTGTGTGTGTGTGTGTGTGTGTGTGTGTGTGTGTGTGTGTGTGTGTGTGTGTGTGTGTGTGTGTGTGTGTGTGTGTGTGTGTGTGTGTGTGTGTGTGTGTGTGTGTGTGTGTGTGTGTGTGTGTGTGTGTGTGTGTGTGTGTGTGTGTGTGTGTGTGTGTGTGTGTGTGTGTGTGTGTGTGTGTGTGTGTGTGTGTGTGTGTGTGTGTGTGTGTGTGTGTGTATATGTGTGTGTGTGTGTGTGTGTGTGTGTGTGTGTGTGTGTGTGTGTGTGTGTGTGTGTGTGTGTGTGTGTGTGGGCGTGCGTGTGTGTGTGTGTGTGTGTGTGTGTGTGTGTGTGTGTGTGGGCGCGTGTGTGGGCGTGCAGGTGGAGATGGAGCTGCAGCTGCAGGCGGAGCGGGAGCAGGAGGCGTCCCGGCAGACGGTCCTGGAGCAGGAGAGGCGGGACCGGGAGCTGGCGCTGAGGATTGCTCAGAGCGAGTCGGAGCTCATCCCTGAGGAGGTGCAGATCGACGCGGGCCTACGCAGGTACCCAACACCGCTACACTAGAACATCATCTATATCGTAACAACTAATTTAGCCCCGAAAGAAATCTACTCGTAATTAAAGTAGTTAATTTAGGTTATTTAGTTTATAGGTTAGGTTATGACTGACTGACAAAGTAGATAAGGGAAGGAAGGTTTATGGCATTTGTTGTCTGGATGTACTGTATTTGTATTATACAACCAATTAAACCTGAGCCAGGCCATAAAACAATGATAGCAATCATATAAGATTCATTGGCCGATACGCAAGTTCAGGGATCGGTATCAGGAAGGAAGTTATGGTATTGGAACATTTCTAGTTTTTAGACGTTTAAGTTTGGCTCTGTTTGTAAAATGTAACAACATATATTTTTCAAAGCGCAGTGTTGAAAAGTATTGTTTGGGTATCGGTACGGACACTCGACACTTAGTATCATATAAGATGTTTAGAAAGAATTCAAATGATATCCAGCTTTAGTAGCCTCGTTTTAAAGGTCTCATGGCATGAACATTTCACTTTATGAGGTTTTTTAACATTAATATGAGTTCCCCCAGCTTGCCTCTGGTCCCCCAGTGGCTAGAAATGGTGATAGGTGTAAACCGAGCCCTGGGTATCCTGCTCTGCCTTTGAGAAAATGAAAGCTCAGATGGACCAATCAGGAATCTTCTCCTTATGAGGTCATAAGGAGCAAGGTTACCTCCCCTTTCTCTGCTTTGCCCGCCCAGAGAATTTGGCCCACCCATGAGAGAGAGAGAGAGACATCATGGCTTTCAAACGAGAAAAGTGGCAGTTGGCTTAATTTTGGGAAAGAGACTTCAGATACAGTATTAGGGGACCACTAAGGTCTATATAAAAGAGACTTCAGATACAGTATTAGGGGACCACTAAGGTCTATATAAAAGAGACTTCAGATACAGTATTAGGGGACCACTAAGGTCTATATAAAAGCATCCAAAAAGCAGCATGTCATGGGACCTTTAAAGTCTAAAGAAAGTTTTGCTTTTTTCAGAGATGGGTGTTTTTACATTCCGACCTCCAAAAACTGCGGCTACACAAAAGGATGGGTTTGATTATCAGGCATCAACTCTTCTGAATCCCTGTTTTGTAGCTGACTGTGAACCTTCGGCTTCAATTCAGTATCATTCATCATTTACCAAACGGTATATTTGTCACGTTCCAGTGGGTTCAGGTTTGACAGCATAGAGTGACTTATTATTCAACAGGAGCTGATATGATGCTTTATGTTCAGTGTGGGTTCAACATTCACTCACACGCTGAATGTTTTATGATCCTGAAGCCGTGGCAGGGAAGGCTGAAAAATCGACCAATTTCCTGTTTCTCAGTTTGACATTTTGTTGACTGGAAGTTTCTGTTGGACTTTTGGCTTCTGGTAGTTTTTTTCAGCAACTTCTCAGAGTTATTTCAGAGCAGAAACTGTCATTTTAAATCTTTAAACCTCTCAGACTCTGGAGAAACCATGGTCCATCCATTCAATCCTGTGTTTTTAACCATTTTCTTCTTTCTTTTTTTTCCCCTCCCAGTAACGGCTCCTCAGTTCCATCATCCCCAGAGAGAGCAGCGTAAGACCCGGCGATTCAACCCTTTGATTTAATCCCCCAATCCCACCTGCCCTTTTTAAAACCATAACCACCCCCTGCATGCTGTAACAATCTGCCAGCCGAGCAAGCACCGCTCTGCTCTCTAAACTAACAGTGGCACAAGTTAACTAGCAGGCACTTTCCTTTTTATTTAAAGGGTAACTACTATTTGTTTCAACCTGGACCCTATTTTTCTATGTGTTTGTGTGTAAGTGACTGATAGGAACAACAGTCTTTGACATTGGTCCAGTATTAAGTGAGAACGCTGTAAACGGCAGCCACAGACCGGGCTGCAATGTAACCCTATGGGGCAAATATGCATCATCAATTAGCGTCCACTAAAAATGCTTGTTTTGCCGCTGACAGACTCAGATTAATATTCTAAGTGTCTGACAACATTATGGAAAGGATCCCTTCAGAGATAGACCTTTAAAACATCTTTAAAAGACCTTTGTGTTTAACCAGCTCTGAAGTCGCTAGCGCTAAACCCACCAGACTCCATTTAACCCTTGTGTTGACTTTGGGTCACTTTGACCCGTTGTCAATTTTTTTATATCAGAAAATAAGGGATGTAGAAATAAGCTCTGAAAATGTGTAGAAGAAAGATTTTACAATTTAAAACGTTGGAAAAAGCAACAACAAACTGTGAAAAAAAGGCGTCAAAAACTGTTAATTAAAAAAAATGTTACGATGCTAAAATGACTGTTTATTTA
This sequence comes from Perca flavescens, assembly GCF_004354835.1. Lineage (NCBI taxonomy): Eukaryota > Metazoa > Chordata > Actinopteri > Perciformes > Percidae > Perca > Perca flavescens. The sequence goes on from NC_041348.1 coordinate 30,290,274, forward strand.
CATGGAGTCTGGTGGGTTTAGCGAATGCAAAGGATGTTACTCTTCAACAGAAAGGTCAAACTCCTTAGAAATCCTTTCCATAATGTTGTCAGACACTAAGAATATTAATCTGAGTCTGTCAACGGCAAAACGAGCACTTTTGTGAAGGTAAATACAAGCTGGACAATTGTCCTATTAACTTAGTTATTAATATTGGACTAATGTCAAAGACTGTTGTTCCCATCAGTCACTTGGACACAAAAACATAGGAATAAAGGGTCCATGTTGGAAAAAATAGTAGTTACTCTTTAAGGTAGAATAACTTTTATCGTCCAAAGTAATTAGCGGTTTCAATGGTTGCACCAACGTGATTGTCACCCAACAGAAACGTGATCTGGGCCTGGGTTTATCAAACTTCTGAGGATTATGAGAAAACTTCTTAGGGGTAAAATAATAAGAAGCATTAACAGTCCTACTCCTAAAAGGGATAGTTTGGATTTTTTATTTGAAGCGGGTTAGTATTAAAACGTCTACAAGTACGGACGAAATGAATGCAGAGTACGGAAAGTAGACTCAGTCCAAATATCTAACGTACAGACAGGATCTAACATTGAGCATAAATGACTTTCCGTGATTTCCCCGGCAATGTTATCAATACACGGATGCCAAGTATCAATCTTTTCTTACATAAATTGCACATGAGAATTTAACTTATACAGAATTTGAAGTTGGGGAACAAAGGCTGGGTGGGAAATAAGTATCGTGATAATAACTGTATAAATGAGGCTGTAGTCTTGTCATTGGCGCTCTGAACAGTGTGTCAGCAGCTAATGGCTTACGAGAAAACAGCAGCTGCAAGTTGTACAATGCTATAAATCTGCACTAAGCCCAATTATGTGTTTTGCGTCAGGTAATACAACAGCATCTTGTTCATAATGACCGATGCGAAACGTGATGATCATTGAGTATGTTTACATGCTCACCAATATTCCACTATTCTGAATATGACAAAATTCGGGAATTTGATACAGGTCATGTAAACGGCATATTCTGTATAGATATTCTGAATTTATACAGCTTTTTTCCGGTATTATTTGTTTTTTAGAGGCATTCTTTGGACATGTATACAGCGCATTTGGAATATGCGTCTTAATCAGGGTTTTTACCGTAGTTTACGGTCAGTTTATGCTTATTGCCTGTTTATGGCTTACAGTCAGCTTTGTGTGTTGCTATGGTTGCTGGACACAAACCAACCAGCCGACAGTTTGCAGGGCTGCAAACCCGATAAGGAGAAACACTACAGCTACTTTTAAACATCATCAAAGACGTGGCTATCAACAGGTTTTTGGATATGAGCCGACCTCTTAGAGAAGCTGGTTGTAGGAATGAAAGAGGGAGGCTGTGTTTGCACGCTCCAACTAGTCTGCCACCGCTGGTAATCTTTTAAAAACATCCCATTTTGCACGGCTGCATGTAAACAGGAATATTCACTTTCATTAGCCATGTAAACAGCTTAGTCGGAATATCGTCTTTTTCGGAATAAGGGCAAAAAAACGGATTATTATGTGCATGTAAACGTCGTTGGTGTTTATGCCTCAGAAGATGCACGCAATGTAGATCACTTTTAACCAATGTCGGAGATTGAGGCACATTTTTAAATCCAAGCCGTTTTACTCTTAGCTTTATTTAGCAGGCGTTAAAGTGAATCATTTCTACTTTTCTCTTTCACTGATGTCCAAAATGTCCCCTCCAGATGTTTGATAAACTCGGGCCGGGTCCTGTGATCAGAGTCAGAAGAAGAATCACTTCTTGGTTTAGACTCTGAAAGAAAAAAAAAAAGGAATCACCTTCCCCTTCTCTTGATTGGTTTTGTGATTATTGTCCGGTGGCGCTCCGTCTTATAATCCTATAATCTTCTGTTTGCAGCACGGCGGGAACCACAGTACTCAAGAGCTTGACCATGTAGGTTTCCTCCCAATACCAACACACCAAACACCTGCTACACGTAGACATGTTGTCGCTTTTGTTAAGGTATATTCAGAGAGGCTTCATACGTCAGATGCACTCCTCTGTAGTCTGCAGCGATTTCCACCATCTGTGTCGCTCGGGAGGTCAAACGTAGTTCAACGCCGCATCCTGGGAAGTTAAAGCGCTCGGTGGTCGAGCGGCAGCCTCCTCCCTCAGACCTCTGTCTCCGCTCTTACCCTGAAGCGACCAACATACAGAGTCCCTCTGAAAGTTGAAATTTATGCTTTATGTCCCGAGTCAGCTGTAGTCGTGGCGACATTAAACTGTTCCACACTTTGAGGATGCTGAAGTGGTGCATCGAAGCACACCAGATGGGTTTTCTTTCCATCGCAGGGCTCATTACAAATTTCGCTGCAGTATTTATGATATTTCTTCCCTTACAAACTGTCTAAGAATATAAAAAGTTAAAGCCAATATGAGGCGAGCAGCAAAGCATCCTCAGGAACAAAACTTTAAATCCATTTGGCTTTCAGCTAGTACTAATAGATATTTTATGATGTACAGTAAAAGAGTAAAGAACTTCACAGACTGAAGAATCCAACATGGATATGATATGGATTTGTTCTTCTTGTTATTCATCTACAGATTTTTTCTGTGCACTCCGTAATTTGTATAAATAGTTGTATGCAAAAAAACACCACATTCAACATGAATTGACTTTTTTTAAAACTTGGGCCGTCATGCTTTTTTAGGGAAGAAATGGCGAAGGAAATGACTGAACTTCTGTCTAGGTGGGTAGAAACCATTCATACAAACTGACTCTCCGAATCTCCACACAATCTACCGCTTCAATTTACCACAACAATACAACTTTTGATCAAAAGAAGAATAAATGATTGAGAAATCCTCTTGAAGAGTTCAGTTGATTTGTCGATAATCCAAATGTAATTGAAGAATTCTGATTAACAGAGTCAATTCCTCTGAGTCTTAAGATCCACTGCTGGTTATTGTATCTTCTTGTTCATTTTGAACCATTTTCTCTTTGCACATGTTTTTCTTATTCTACCTCTCCGTACACTCTGCAGGGTGATGGACAGATACTTTAGCTGCTCCTGGGTTTAAAAAAGAACAAAACAAAAACCGCCTGGTTTCAAGTCTGCAACGCCAACGTTTTAATGAACAAATTAATAGTTACCAAACATACAAAAAAAAAAAAAAAAAAAAAACTGAAAAGACACAAAGTATTTCACTTTAAGAAAAAGCAAGAATAAGCAAAAAACAAAACTGCAAGCAGTTATGACGGGGTCCAAGCCTCCCCGCCCGTCCGTGAAAGCAGAACCCAAAGCGTGACAGCGGTGAGGCAAACTTCAGGAAATATCGGAACGCAAAAGCAGCAAGCAGCAAGGGGGGGGGGAGGAGACAATAGACCTACTTTGGTGTATCAATTCACCATTGTAGGCGGGACCAGGTAAAAGCTACACAGAAATTCAATTCAACTTTTATTTATAGTGTCAATTCACAACAGAAGTTATCTCAGGACACTTTACAGATAGGGTAGGGCTAGACCACACTATCATTTACAGGGACCCAACAATTCCCCTCCACCCCCACCCCCTAGAGCAATTGCACGCATTTGGTATGACAGTGGCGAGAAAAAAACTCTTAAACAGGCAGAAACCTCGGACAGAACCAGACTCTTGGTGGGCGGCCGCTGCAGCACCTCTGCGAGTGACAGTGCACTTTCTCATCAGATTACTAATTGGCTCAGGCCGCCTCTCAATACGCCTCAAACACTCAGTGTCAGGAAGTATCGCCAGGAAGTGACTTAGCTCGCTGCCGTAAGCCAACGTTTGCCTCTCGGGAACGCGGTACAGCCGCCTCAGGTCTGAGGACAGCTTCTCCCTGCCAAGCGTGAGACACAGAGCAACCCAACAGGATTAGAGAGCCAGCAGGGCCCCGCCTCCAACTTCCCGGTGTTCTAAAAAGGGGAAATCCCGGTCACGGATTAATCAGGCCTGTCAGCATGCCAACAGCAAAAGCCCACAGCTGGAGCCGAGCTTTACGCTTTAAAACTGTCCAACGGTCATTTATAATTTAGCAGAGTGAGCTGCCACTCATCGCCGTCAAACCAGAGGCGCTCTTTGACTCCCGGCGACTGAAACAGCATGCACTTTAACAATCTCAGACCCTCTGTAGTTCTTTTGTAGACAATATTTTTCTCTTTCCCTTTTGACTGCAACGCTGCTAATCTGACACCCCTGTTTCTCCTCGCTTTCACCTTCTGCAATGATCCTGCAGCTGCAACAAACCACTGTTACTTACATGTGTTGTGTTGAATCTGTAATTCTTGTTAGTTGATGACTTTCAGGTGGGTGGAGTTTACTGTAAAAGGCGATTCAGGTACTTTCTGAACCACCTTTTAGTCTTTAACAACACATAACAGATGTCATGTGGTCAGAAAATGGAGTAAAACTTGGAAAATATATAATTACTTCTCTACAGGGGTCCATGTTCCCAGGCCTGAAAACTCACCAAACCTTACACACAAGTCCAGTCCTATGCCATACTTAATCAGTGCAATTTGTGTGCTAATTGTCCTGATGGTGGCGCTACAACATCATCTAAAATTCTAAACTTTGAAAATTCACAACAAATCACCGTACATGCTGCAATGTCAAACTGTAGCAATTTTGAAGCCCATCCATCACTCTACTTTTTGCAAAAACCGCATAACTTCTTAAACCTATCTCCTCCCACATTTTTTGATCTATTGACAGCAAATTATTGGGAACTTTATCTCCAATTGTTTGTTGTATTCCATCTGAATCTCTGTAAGCTCCACCCATCTTCTTTATAAGTTAACACATTACTTGTAAATCCTTTCTGACAAAAGTTCAGAATGAAGCAAATTTCCCTGTTCCCTGCTTCCGGCTTTCCCACAACACCTTGCTCGTGGCTCTTTGTTGCTGACTCCCCGCGTCCCCTTTTTATCTTGTTTCCCATATTAGAGGTCCACAGGTTCAGGCGTCCAAAGCCGCTGCCGGCGCCAAGAAGTACGAGCTGAGCAAGTGGAAGTACGCTGAGCTGCGGGACGCCATCAATACCTCATGTGGTGAGTGTCACGGTTTGGTTTGTCACCACAGCAGTACGAGTCATCGACATGTTGACACGCTGCAGTCATATTCCTGCTAGTCTCGCACAGCCAGACCTTCCTCCACAGTGCTGCGGTGGAGGAAGGTCTGGCTAGTCCAAACAGGATTCTGGGATGGGAGAAAAACGTGCTCTGGTTTATTGGCATTTCTTTAAATCAATCACAATCGTCTTGGGCGGGGCCAAGCTCCGAACGGAGCCACGGTGCCTCTGCAAAATAGCCTCAGGAAGGAACTTGTTTTGGTGGAACGTGTGTACGTTCAAAAGTAGTTTTAGTCGTGGAACAGAAAACTCTGATTGGACAGATAGTCTAGCTAGCTGTCTGGATTTACCCTGCAGAGATCTGAGGAGCAGTTAACCATAGTCCTCACAAATCCACCGGAGTCTAGAACGCCAACACAATAAGAGTGACTTTCGTCAGAATTTTCGGCAACATCGGAGCAATCCGGAAGTGGAACGTTGTGGATGTAGACTATATTCCTGCTAAACACATTTGGTGCACGCCAACGGGATGGTGCTGGAATTTGTCGTAAATAGGCATTGGAAAACAAAAAAGACAACATTTAACACTCCTGTTCAGTTGTTGTCGCACTAGAAATAGGCTTGAACATTAGTCAGTTTTAACATTCTGGTCCAGAGCTATATTTGCCATATTGGCATGAAATTTGACATTGATTTTCATGGTACCCAGATAAAGATTTCAAATAACTTTACTGACATCCTAACCTTTGCTCTACTTCCACTTTCAAGCCAAAATTCTCCCATGACAAATACTTAATTCCAGGACAAACTCAAAATAATAGTCATATTTTTATTCAACTCTAATGAGTATTCATGATCCCCAGAGGATACCTCCGTAACACTTTTGGTAACCCTCTGACCTTTCCTGTAGCCCCAACCTTAGGTCAAAATGTAAACTTTGCACGCTTAATATTTAATATCTTTAGGGTTGCAAATTACGATGATTTTCATTCTCGATTAATGGATTAGTTGTTTGGTCAGTCCCTCCAGAAAAACGTGATTATGCGATTGCATAATTCAACGCATAATCAGCCAAAGTCTGCAAATTTATGCGGGGGGCCGGATTTTTTCAAATACGCCGCACTTTTGCCGCATAAATTGCCGATTTTTCCGTGCAAAATATGCAGGGCTTTTCATAATCCCCACATTTTCGGTCCAAAAAAGTCACATATATCTTAGCAGAAAGTTCAAAAATGTTGCGTTTACTTCACACAAGAGCAGCCATTTTCCCCTGTTGCCATAGTAACGTTATGAAGTGACGTAATTACACGACGTGAACATCATTGAAAAGCAAGGTGTTGGGGGAATCTCTTTTTTTTCTCTATTTCATCAAAACGCAGTTTTTGCAAGTTCCCGCAATTGCATCCCAGAAAATTCCATAAATATCCCGCATATTCCATCACATTTTTTAAAAAAACGTGCCGCATAATCAAAGATTTTTGCCCGCAACAATCACAAAAAAAAACTGAGCATTTTTCTGAATGGACTATATATTTCTATTGACATAGTTGGTGGTTAATTTAATAGGTTGCTAAGTAATCGATTCATCTTTGCAGCTCTAATTATCTTATCTGCGAATGAAAATTGTGGAGCACATTATTGCTCCCCAGAGGATGAACCAGTTTCATTTCATTGACCCTATGATATATCCAATAGCAACTTTATTAATTACATTGTGCATTAAAAAACGTTTTATGAAAATCTTTTCATGGATATTCTTAATCCTCAGAGGATGAATCTAAATGTCTTTCCATTAACATTAGACCAAAACTATCACTTGTAAATATGACATCTAAAACTAGTAAATTTGAGGATGAACCATTTTGATTTTCTTAAAATGAACTTTCCTCGGGTAAAAATGTCAACTTTGTACACAACATGTTTCCTATTATAACAGGAAGATTGCTATGATACATATTATATCTTATTCCTCAGAGGATGAACTGGTTTCATTTAAAAAGGGCTGGGTATCGTTGATAACATGTCAATACCAATACCAACACCGTGACTTTGATACTTTTCTCAATACCATGTTTATAATATCCATTTTAACAAAAGAAAGAAATAACAACATTACACATTACGGCACAAACATTTGTATTTATGTTTCAGCTCCTACTGCTTGAGCCCCGTCTCTGTGTTACGTAGATTTTTTTTCTTGCGTGTCTCTACGACGTGTAACTGTAGATAGCCAATCACAGACATTATTAGATATTGGTAGAAGCATGCTGTGTTCTTATTGGCTCACTGACGCTGATGAGATTTACTCCTTAGGTATTGAAATGGGGTATTGAATGATGAGGCACTTTTTTGGTACCCAGCCCTACATTTGAATGACTTCTCCCGCAGCGTCTCAATCAGGTCAAAACTTGAAAACTGCTTTGGTCCATGACATGGTATCCTTATCTTGAAAAACAAATGACCAGTCCTCCTTAAAATTTGCTATGTATATTCTTGATCTTCAGGGGATTATCCCTAAAAGGTTTAAACATTTTTTATGTCGGGCACTTGAACCTGTGTCCAAGGGTGAAAATGTCCATTTTGTACATCAAGATATCTGACGGACGGCCAAGCCACTGAACTGGTTGATCACATTCCACCTCCAAAGAGGATGAACCGGTTTTATTTTTAATGACCCCTTGACTTTTCATTTAACGCTGCTGTTCAGATAAACTATGTTCTTATCCTAACACTGCAAGGCTCTCATAATTGATACATCACAAGTATTTTAGTCTCATTCCCACCAAATGGTCAGCTTTGACAGAAATATCTGCCACAGCTTCACTTTCCACACCACTTACTCTTTATTTCTGTGAACTCTGCCTCATTTTATGGCCACTTCTCTCATGTGGGAGTGAATCGCTGGTCGAGCGGAACAGAGAGAGACTCATTTTACAAAAACTCATCGTGATGCTACCACAGCCGTACCCGGTGTATTGCTTCAAAATACAACCAGAGAGTGTCGTGATAAAAAAAATCTGTCTGCTGCGAGCTACTCAGCCTTCACACTGACATTTAGAAAGTAGATGGCAGTCTTTTATATAGATACGGGGCTAGTATTGCTGAGTCATTACCACTTTGATTTTAAAACGTCAGGATTTTAATGTGACCTCATTGAGTTGAAAAGTCAGATTTGGATTGGCATCGGTAGATGGAACAGGAAGAGATCGCCATTCTTTTTTGGGGGTTTCTTAACAATGAATGGCTTTCGGGAAACAGTCACACAAAGTTCTCGCGCGAGTTGGACATTTTAAACTTGGAAGAAGTCTTTGAGTTGACTTTGTATGTGATTACCATACAGCCTACAATGGAAAATTAGCTTTGTGTTCGGCATGAAATACACACCATTTGGTAATTTTGGACAGCGCTGTTTTCCACTGTGTTCAGTCTTTACGCAGGGTTTTTCCTGGCTCAGAATGGGCCATCGGATGAACACATATTAAGCGTTGGATCTGGATGTCTCTCCCCAGGAAATTTTTAGCGTCAATTACTTCATTTCTTGCGTACTGATACATTTTGTCGGTGAAAATGTCATTTTACTGTACTGTATATGTGAAGGAAAACACAAAATTCCAAATGTAAAAGGATTTGTACCAAAACACGGAAGTGGACAACTATTCACCGCGACTACAAGGAGTTTTCAGACGGTTATGAAACTGTCTAAATTTATTACTGATGCCATATTGCGGAGAGAGGGGATGGGAGTTGACTGCTGGAAGTCATAGACATTGGTGCTCATGATCACCAAAAATTCCTCTATGCAGGAGAAACCCTGTTATGCCAAGCTAACTAGCTGCCGGCTGTAGCTTCATATTCATCGTATGACGTCAGAACGTCAAACTATTGCTTTGAGTAACATTTTGAATCCAGGACCTTTGCTTGTATTTTTGAAGCGTGGAAAGTAAAAGATGGAAATGAAGAACAACAAATTGTTTGTTCACAAGGAGGTCAAAGGTTAAAACGGCAGCACACTGATATGTTGGTGGATGTCCAAATAATTCTCCCTCCTCTGGCTGATTATGAGTCAATATAGGGGGAAAGCAAAGAGCCAGGGGAGAATATCTCCCACCTTTCCTCTGTTATCCTCTCATTATGTTGAGTTTGACCCGAGAGCTCAGCGGTCCTTATCTCACGCAGCAGGAAGCGTGAAGGACGAGGAGGGCGGACGCCCAGCGGCAGAAACGAACGTGTGCAGAAGCAAAGGCCTGCAGGGCGACCGCACATGGACAAACAGCAGCGACTGTGTTGGCTGTTAACACGCCGCTCAGCTCGCCTCCCAGACACAGGACCAGACTGAATACTGATGCGGTCACGGCCGCCGCTCATGATCATCTGCAGAATAAAACATAACGGAGCCACAGACGAGGGGTTGTTGACACCTGCTACTTTCTGATTTATTCTGCCGGGAGTTCAGCTCTGCACTCTAAATTGAAGTTTCAGCCTCCAAAGTACTTTTGTTCAGGTTACTTCAGCACTCGGCGTGCATTAAGCATCTCGTAGCACGCTTTTAGCTCTTGCGCTTCGAATGCATTGAGTAAATTGAATGTCATCCTGATTAAATGTTTTATCATAATCCTGCGAGGTGTTTAAAACGTCTTTTTGTTAGCCGGTCCATGTGCGTGTGAGTGCACATTCACACACACTGTATTGATTCATCTGTAAGGATATTAATGAACGGTGAGGCAGTTTGGAGAGAAAATGAACAAAAGTCAATATATATCTGACAGTAATAATTGCTGGAGGTTTAACAGGTTTATCATTAACACCACCATGAAGTCGTGGTCAATTCCAGTCAAGGGAAATCTTATTGGTGCTGCAGACATAGTTATTTTAGAGCAGTCATTCCCAAACAGGGGTACATGGGAAGATTGTTAAGTAACTCAGCTAATTTAGAAAAATTATTAATTATAGAAATGATGATGTACTTAAAAAATACATAAATGTTTTTTTGGTGTACCAGTACTTTTCTCTATTTCGTTTTCCACTGCGGATAATTCCTCCTCAGCATAGGCGGGATTCTCAGCTGATCGCCATAGTTACGGCGTGTGACACTGACGTAACATCATCTACAACGTGATACTCGCTGGATCCTTTCATCGGCAACCAAACGGAGGAATGTCTGCACTCTTGTCAAGTGTACAGCGCAGTTTTGCAAGCCGCCGTTGTGGTTGCTATTGACACTAGCTTGGCTATTTCTAAATGCCAGGTCTTGTGTCGTGACTCTCTCTGACCAATCAGTGGTCTGTAGTGTTTTAACTCCACCTTCTCGGCTCCGCTGGTTTGGATTCTCGACAGAGGTGGTACAAATAAAAGTACCAGCCACTATCCAAAACTTTTGCTAATAAAAAATGTGGTTACGCTTTACTTGAAGGTATCTACATAAGAGTGGCATGACACTGTCATGAACGTGTCATAAACATTATCAACAAGTGACAAATTTTATGACATAACGCTTCTTTTAGTAAGTGTCATTCAGGTTTTGTCATGACAAGTTAGGGTTAGGGTTAAGGGTTCATGACCTTATCATGTCACTCTTATGTAGATACCTTCAAGTAAAGTGTTACGAAAAATTCAAAACAGAACGAGTCCAGCGGAGCTGTACCGTGCAGTGGAAATGCGGCATAACTTTCACAGTGGTCTGTATCGACGACGTTTCATTTCCAGAATTGTTCGGGTACCACCGGAAATTCTGTCTGCTGTCCGTCCCCTTCCTCTTTCTTTGTGTTGGCGTTCTAACCTCCGGTGGATTTGTGAGGACTATGGTTAACTGCTCCTCAGATCTCTGCAGGGTAAATCCAGACAGCTAGCTAGACCATCTGTCCAATCAGAGTTTTCTGTTGCGCAACTAAAACTACTTTTGAACGTACACATGTTCCACCAAAACAAGTTCCTTCCAGAGGCTATTTAGCAGAGGAACCATGGCTCAATCCGGAGCTTAGCACCGCCCAAGACGATTGTGATTGGTTTAAAGAAATGCCAATAAACCAGAGCACGTTTTTTTTCCATCCTAGAATGCTGTGTGGACTAACCAGACCTTCCTCCGCAGTGCAAAGCCATGTTAGCCACCAACCTCAGTCAGTTTTAGCACTTAACAACACTAACGCTGCGTTTCATTAGTGGTTGTAAACTTGCCCTATCCTTGGGGGGGGATCCCCATAAGCGTTGTTCCATTTGTCTGAAAAAACTGAAGTGAACAAGGGTTGAGGGGAAGTGACCGAGGGGAAGTGGAACTAGTAGTGAAACGCATCCCAAGTTTTGCAGGAGAAACTGAAAGTAACAGAACTAAAGTAGAAAGCTAGAAGTCAGGGATAGAATAGTTGTTTCTGCTGGTACGAACGCAAACCTCCTGGAAGGAAATTCTGTCTTCTCAAAGGACGCCTTGTTGAGGGAAAAAAAAGTACAGTTCTGACATTTGCTTAGTGATAGTTTCCATATTTGTTCTCACTGGTTTTGTGAATCCGTGTCCTGCAGACATCGAGCTGCTGGCCGCCTGCAGAGAGGAGTTCCACCGCCGGCTCAAAGTCTACCACGCCTGGAAGTCAAAGAACAAGAAGAGGAACACGGAGACGGAGCCGCAGCGAGCGCCGAAATCTGTCACCGACTACGGTACGACAACACATCCCATTACTGCACTGCTTGGATGTTTCAATAAGGATGAGTGGGTTCTTTTCTGTTCAGGAAACTGAGAACCAAAAGGTTTTATTTGATATTTGTCTGCTGTGAGATGCTGTTCAAGCTGCATTTACGGTACAAATTGTCCTCTGCTGTTCCTATTGAGAAGCTTTTTGAGAACACTTGTTATTTAGTTAGTTATTTAGAGTACGTGTTGGGGCGGGGGGTGTATACACTTGTACATTAAAGACGTTCTTTCTCAGTTCCAAAATCCTGCTCGAAAATCCTGGAAAAATCTTGGAATTGCGAATGTCTCGGAAAAATACTGCAATCGGAGATTGCGTTGATTTAAAATAATTTAAAAGCGCTCAGTGAAAATGAACCTAAATCTACAATGTTTCTCATGTTGTTTTTCATATTCTTGTTTTTTATTTCTGAGGTGTGCACAAACAAAGAGCTGCACTTTTTATAAACACCAGTTAATGTGTGGGGGAATATGCATTTACACACCTGGCCCCTGATGTTATGTCACACATTGTGTTACAGGTTGATGTTTCACAGTACAGTTTCCCCATGCATTTATGTCTAAGTGACTATTATGAACCCAAATCTTTAAAACTGCTCCAGTATTGAGCGAGAACGCTGTAACCGGCAGCCGTGAACCGGGCTTTAATGTAACCCTACAGGACACATGTTCAGCGTCGGTAAGTGTCCACTAAAAGTTCAGTTTTTGCCGCTGACAGACTCCGATTATTATTCTAAGTGTCTGACAACATTATGGGATGGATCCCTACAGAGATAGACCTTTTAGTTAAAGAGTAAGATCCTTTTAGTTTAACATGAAACAGCCCCGAAATCACCATCACCAAACCCACCAGACTCCATGTAAATAATCAGGACTTTTAGCGTGTATAGAGCCAGCATATCTCCACCAGACTCCATGTAAATAATCAGGACTTTTAGCGTGTATAGAGCCAGCATATCTCCACCAGACTCCATGTAAATAATCAGGACTTTTAGCGTGTATAGAGCCAGCATATCTCCACCAGACTCCATGTAAATAATCAGGACTTTTAGCGTGTATAGAGCCAGCATATCTCCACATGTAAATGGGTGAATTAAGGTTTTATTTCAACCAAACCAGAGTGGTGATTGTTGGAGCAGTGGAAAGACGAACTAAGATGAATTTTGATAGTTTAAATTTGTTTCTTAAGACTTTGAATAGAGTGTGTTTTACAATGAAAAATTACTGTTTTTTTAAATGTAATCTGGTGAGTTTGGCAATACTGATTTCCTGAATGTTTCAAGTTAAACAAATATTATCTTACTCTGTAATTAAAAAGGTCTATCTCTCTGTAGGGATCCATTCCATAATGTTGTTAGACACTTAGAATAATAATCTGAGTCTGTCTGTCAGAGGACGGAAAGTGGAAGTGCGTAATTGCCCGTTGACGTTACATTGCAGCTTGTTTCTCGCCAATTTCAAATATTGGTGTTCCCATCAGTCACTTAGACACAAAAACATAGGACAATATGGTCCAAGTTGAACAACAAAACAAAGTTACCCTTTAAATGTGGACAAAACCTTCACATTTAAATTGCATATTAAAGGAACTGAACGGTGACCCTTGCTCGTTGTTTAGACACGTGGAACAAGTGGACTCTGTCTCTCGCCTCTCACCTCCCTGTGCCACACGTCGAGTTGTCATGACGACAGAGAGCTCTTATTGTGTGCTCTGCTCAGACTACTGATTGGATTGCGAGCCACACACCCACTCTCATCCCTCCGCTTCCATCTGAGAGCCGCGGGGCTTTGTCGGGCGGCTGATCGGCCTCGCCGACACACAAGTGTTTATTAACGGGAGTCCAAATATTGTATCGTTGTCGAAATACTCTATATAATATTGTATCGTGATAAAACTTGGGATTTCCACCAATAGTTAGCAGCCATGTTAAGCTGTATATGTCATGGTGTATATGGACTGTTTCTCTGTGTCATGTCATGTGATCACGTCTGTCACCGGCTCCACTGTTGCTGCTGTGTTGCATCACTGCGTTCTTCGTGTAACCTGGCATGTCTTCTTTCAGATCATGCACCTCCTGTGAAAACAGCATGTAAGTGGTCCTCCAGAGTGAGACGCTACTAACCGCAGAGCTGCACCTCTCCTTCCTTCTCCTCATTAACCCTAACCCCTCCCCCCCACCCCCCAAACAATGGTACAGGGCTGCTCCTAACTGGGATCACTGTTCGCCTCACTTACTGCTCACTTTTTAGGATTAACATTTATTTATTTTTAACACAAAACACCAATTTCTTTATTCACCTCCTAAACTCAAAGATGTGGATGGATTTTGAATGTATACAGTAAATGTATTTATTTTATTTTATTTATTTTTTTAAAGCTTTAGTGCATGACGACTAGATTAGAAGACTTGTATCATGTGGATGCGCCAAAAGTTTAGTTGTCGGGCGACAGAAACTACGCACTATACCTTTAAGTACATCATCATTTCTACAATCAATAATTTTTCGAAAGTATTACTTAACCCGTTGACCATGAAACCTTTTGTTCTTCTGGGTCAAAATGGTAATTTCTTTTTTTTTTTTTACGTTTTGGTCTTTTTCGACACTTCTGTTGCTTTTCCACCGATGTTTTTGTCACTTTTCTCAAAGTTTGTTGTTTTTTATGCAACTTTTTGACATTTGCGTGTTTTTTTTCCAACATTTTTGTCACTTTTTTCAACATTCTATTATAATTTTTCTTTCAAATGCTATAAAATGTAATAAAACTTGCGAAGAGCATTGTAGGGAGCCATCCACTTTATTACTTTTGAAAATTTGGTATAGAAACTTTTTGAAAATGGGTCAAATTTGACCCGAGGACAACAGGAGGGTCAACAATCTTTCCATGTACCCCCTAAACCAGTAATTCCCAGTATTTGGACGGGAATACAATGAAATAACAACAAAGTAAACAACCAACTGTAAACCAAATAAACATAATATGTATATGTGGTAACAACGTAAGCATATTGCATACGTCTATCCCTAGTACATGGCATCATAGGAGCCCTCTAAAGACCTTGGGTACTTCCCCCATTTTTTTTTGTGTAGACTCTAAATCTGGCAAACCGTTTATATGACCTTTATTCTTTTTAAAAGCTGCCACTATCGCCATTCTTGGATTGATGGTAGCCTGTCTGGCTATCATTGAACTGGTTTGGACCCAACTTCTTGTGTGTTTCTATCTATCCTCCTTAAAATGGACTTTTCTCCTTGCTGCTCACTTGGATGGAAAACTTTCCCTTACGGTGGAGGAGTAAAAAGGGGATGGGTTTCCAAGGCAACAGCCCCCCCTGTTGAGACAGACCTGTGTGGAAGAGATTATTTGAGTGATTTTGAGGCGCGGAGCTGCCGTTTTTTTCTTCGTCTCGGTGCAGTGGTGCCAGCTCCGGGCCCATTTGTGAGACGGCTTTAAAGCTCGGATAACGAGCCGAGGTGCTTCCTCCGAGCCCTTAAGGCGCCTGCTATTGACACTCCCACACGTTTGTCTTGTGTTTTGATAGCGTCACGTTTACAGGAGGGTGACGGGGAGGGAAAAAAGGCCGCCGCGCTCGCTGATTGGGAGAGAAATGTTGTAAAAGGTGTCATCGTTGAAGCAGCAGCAGCAGCGGAGCGAGCAGACGCTTCACTCCATTCACTCCAGACTGAAGATTTTAGAATCCGTAACAGCCCATTCAGCCACACGAGGCTTCCAGCGCTGACTACCAATCTGTCTCCGTACCGGCGGCGAGCGCAGACCGATGTTTGTCTGGAGGCCGAAGCTGTAACCCTGGATTAAATCTGCTGTTTTTAGGCTTTTAGTTTTGTCAAGACAGTTATCAAATTGAATGTTTGTCTCTTTCAACTCTCTAGTGAAAGCAGACTAACTAAATACATACATGATAGATAAATAAATACATTTCAGTGTAGTTTCCTACCTTGGCTGTAGATTTGTTTAGGTAAAAAGGTAAATAAAGACATTTGCACCATAAATTGATGCAGAAAAGGCACAAATTGTTGCAGAGCAGGGGGAATGAGAGGGGGGAAACACCAGAGCAGGGGGAATGAGAGGGGGAAATATAGCAGAAGATATTCCTTTGGATCAATAATGTTGACCAAAGCGTTGAAAAATGAGTTTTAATGTAATTTAAAAGTTTGACCCAGGAAAAACCAAAAGGTGCAGGGTGGACAAGAAGACAACCCGAGGGGTAAAACCCTGAAAGCAGCTCTGGATCCCTCAAAGACTCGCTAGAGGACCTCTGAAAGCCAGGAAGTAGGACAAGCAGTAATCAAGGGCCTGAGAGCTTCCAGCGGGGAGCTGCGTTCAAGCGCCTCTCGGGAAGAATAGTTCTGCATTTCTGGTTGCTTTTTCTGAACAAAACCGGCTGATTTTTTTTGTTGGTGAAGTTTTGGGGGATTTTCTTTTCCCTTTCTGAAAGTCGTTGGTTTGGGGGAGGCGCTGCTCGCCCTTTTGGAAGGTGGTGTGGCAGCAGGGCGCCGTTTTGGTGGTGGTGGTGTTGCCCTGAAACAGACCGCTGTTTCATTTTACAAGGTGTTCAAATCTTGGAATCAGTTTTAAAATATTTTTTTTTTAACGTAAAAGAAGATTTCTCTCGTTTCCATTGCTTTGCTTTTGAATCGTGGAACAGATTAAGTTTCTTTTAACCTAATGTGACTTTAACCTTTTAGCAAGCTGAGTTGAGGTGGAAACAAGAGATTTTTCATGCACATTTCCTTGATTTTAAAACTGAAAACCAGATCAAACTGAGCATTTGTGCAGCCCGAATCTCTTTATCATGTAGAGGAGCTTTGTGTCTTTGTCGGTTCTTATTTCACGCTCCACTGTGTAGGAAAATGCAAATGCTGTATGTTTTATGTTCCACATGAGTATGCAAACCCCGTCCTAAACATCTGCCTTGCTTCATGTCTGGCTGATTTCCTTCCCTGGCGCTCCTCTAACGGCAGGACTCACCCACTTAAACATGGACCCTTTGGCTACATTTACATCACTACGTTTTGGTTTTTAAGTGGAATTTTGAACCAAAATCGTTCTCGGTGCACCGAGTGTTTTTATCTAAACACGCCCAGACCTCATATCTCATCAATATTCTGGTATACTGGGCATACACAGGAGCAGAGGCGTCATTTTAATTTACAGGAGGGATGGTTACAACCCCCTCTCCCCCCTTTAGAAGTGTTTGACATGCTCAGGGGAAAAGCAGGGAGAATGTGAGGGGGAAACGCCAGAGCAAGGGGGAATGAGAGGGGGAAATGCCAGAGAGCAGGGGGAATGAGAGGGGGAAACGTAGCAGAAGATATTCCTTTCTGAACCTAAATGTAGCGATGTAAATGTAGCCTTTAATGTTGAAAGCTGATCCGAGAACAGCGGAGCGGGGCCTAATGTTTGCATGCAGTCAGAAGGAATGAACGGATGTTTAAGAAGGGAAATGTACGGATGTCTCAACGGGCTGGAGCTGACTGGTTTGCTTTTGTTCCTGCGCATTCACCTGTGTATTAACAGCTTCAGAATGGATGAAAATGTACCTCTTAAAGCTCTTTGAAGATTATTTTTTGGGCTTTTCCGCCTTTAATGGACAGGACAGCTAGGTGAGAAAAGGGGGAGAGAGAGAGAGAGGGGGGTACAAGCAAGAAATGGTCACGGGTCGGACTCTGGACAACCCTGGACTTCAGCTTCGAGGCATAAAACTCTATGTATATGTGCGCCTGCTCCACCACTGAGCCAACCCGGCCACCTTTTAAAGCTCTTCAGAAGCTTTATTTTTCTGTTTGGTGGAAAGGGCACAAACATATTCCACTTAAGTAAAAGTACTATTACTTTGAGGAACTTTTACTTAAGTATGAGTAAAATTATCGGTATAGAAATCTACTCAAGTAAAAGTAAAAAGTAGCTCATTTAAAATGTACTCAGAGTAAAAGTTACTTAGTTACTTTTAAACAGCTGGAGAGATATACTTTATATTCATACTTACTATATTACATACTAAATATCTTTATACTTAATATATTTATTTAATTAACTCTTAGTCTTTTGCGATATGATGAGGACACAGTGCCAAAAAAACTCAAAAAAAGTGACAAAAACCTTTAAAAATAGGAGAAAAATGGAAAGAACTATTTTGGGTTATACTTTACTTGAAGTTACCTACATAAGAGTGACATGACACTGTCATGAACATTATAAACAAGTCTTAAACAATTATGACATAACGCTTCTGTCAGACAGTGTCATTCGGTTTTTGGCATGACAACTTAGGGTTAGGGTTCATGTGTCATGACAGTGTCATGTCACTCTTATGTAGATACCTTCAAGTAAAGTGTTACTCAATTATTTTTTTTATTACACACAATGTTACATTTGGAAAAATGTGAAAGTTTTTCCAAATCTAACAGACGACAGTTCTTTGGAAGTAGAAGTTCCAAGTAGAGAACTGAGTTCCCTACGATCACTGAGATGCAGCACGCTGACATTTCAGGCTTTCATTGTGCAATACTTATATTTTCCTATGAAGGGAAATTCTCTGGCCTCGCGGTAAAAAGGTCAGACTAACCCTACAGGAGTGGCTGAAGTTGATATTTAGCTCGAGGGCACTTCAGCAGGGCAGGTCATTGATGATTTAAAGAGACTGAGTTAACACACAGGTTGATGAACAGGGAGAAGGCTGCTGTTGCTGAGTAAATCCCTTTAACTGCCCCCCCAGGCTGCATGTAAACATGGCTCCTGGCTCCTGATTGGTTGCTATCATCCATGGAAGAAGATGCCTAACTTTCTCCCTTCTCTTTTGCATCCAACGAGCAGCGCAGCAGAACCCGGCCCCGCCCATCCCGGCCCGGCAGTACGAGGTGGCCATGAACCGGCAGCAGCGCTACTTCCGCATCCCGTTCATCCGGCCGGGCGACCAGTACAAGGACCCCCAGAACAAGAAGAAGGGCTGGTGGTACGCACACTTCGACGGGCCCTGGATCGCCCGGCAGATGGAGCTGCATCCCGATAAACATCCCATCGTTCTGGTGGCAGGTCAGTACAGAGAGGAAGAGGAATTAACTAGACTGAGGCGAAAGCTATGATTGGACGATAGAGAGGCAAAGTCCCTCCCCTTCCAGTGGGACCTTGGGCCAAGATATGCATGGTAGTGAACGTTTTTGGATCCCCTTTGAATTGAACCATTTATGATGTTCGGTCAGCGTAACACTTATCAGTTCAATTTTCTAAACAGAAACCGATATTTGGAAAAACAGAAAAATGGGTTCCAATATCCAATTTTCTATTTTTTTCTGCCTTGACAAATAAAAAAGTTGGATCTTTAAACTGTTTTTCCAATTTTCTGTTTGTTATTCAGAGGATCAGAAATTTAGAAAATTACAAAATTGCGTCTGGGCTCCAATTATTCAATACTGCAATGGTATTCTCTCCCTTGTTCGGCCTAAAATTGGAAAAACAGGTTAAAGATCACATTTTTTAATTTGTGAAGGTGGAAAAAACTGAAAAATGTGATATTTGCACCCATTTTTCTGTTTTTCCAAATGTCCGTTTGTGCTTAGAAAATTTATACTGACCATGTTCGTCAATCTAAAAGATAATTTTTTAACTGAAGAAGAAATCACCATCCCCAAACTCCACCAGACTCCATGTAAATAATCAGGAATTTTATCATCGTAAAACACACTTCATTCAAAGTGGACAGAAATGAAATAAAACTACCAAAAGCCGTCTTGGTTCATCTTTCCACTGTTCCAACGGTCACACTTTACTTGAAGGTATCTACATAAGAGTGACATGACACTGTCATGAATATGTCATACACATTATAAACAAGTCATAAACATGTCATTCAGTTTTTGTCATGACAAGTTATGGTTCGGGTTCATATGTCATGTCACTCATATGCAGATACCTTCAAAGTAAAGTGTTACCGTTCCAACAATCCCCACTCTGGTTTGGTTGAATTAAAGGAGAATTCCGGTCGATTTCAACCCGTAGCTCTGTTGGTTGTAAATTTGGAGTGCTGTCAGTAGCAAACAATCGGTGTTGCCTACAGCGTGTTATCCTCCTGCTAGCGTTAGCACCCAGGAGACTGAAACTGGGCAAGTTTTAAACGTGCTTTTAGCCTCTTAACATGTTCGACATGTCATTACAAGTGCCTACCCATGTGAAGTGATTCCTTCTGAGTGAACACAGTGAATCTGACTGCAGTAGATGTGAAAGAAATGCATGAAAGTTGTGCTAATTCAGCTCTGTTTAGTTCTGGTGGTGAGACTGCAATAAGACAAGTGCTTAGGGACCGTCTACAAACTACAACACCGAAAAGAGATACTAAACTAAAATATTTATTAATTTAATGATTTAAATAAGGTAGTGTCTCCAAACTTACCTCAATTATAACTTATCCTGCTAGTTGTACTACAGCACTTTTAAAAAATAAGCAACCTATTTTTGAAAATGTTTTTGTATCTCTTTTCGGTGTTGTAGTTTGTAGACGGTCCCGAAGGACTCGTCTTACTGCCATCTCAACACCAGAACTAAACAGAGCTGAATTAGCACAACTTTTATGCATTTCTTTCACATCTACTGCAGTCAGATTCACTGTGTTCACTCGGAAGGGATAACTGCACATGGCTACGCACTGTTAATGACATGTCGAACATGTTAAGAGGCTAAAAGCACGTTTAAAACTTGCCCGGTTTCTGCCTCCTGGGTGCTAACGCTAGCAGGAGGATAACTCTGTGTAGGCAATTTATGTTCAATTATATTTATAGTATCAAATCATAACACGAGTTATCTCGAGACACTTTACAGATAGAGTAGGTCTAGACCACACTCTATAATTTACAAAGCCCCAACAATTCCAGTAATTCCCTCAAGAGCAAGCAGTGCGACAGTGGCAAGGAAAAACTCTCTCTTGGGAAGAAACCTCGGACAGACCCAGACTCTTGGTAGGCAGTGTCTGACGGGCCGGTTGGGGGTGTGATGAACAGTGGCGATAATAGTCACATTAATAATGGAACAGTGACTTCAAATGGTAGTCGTAGCAGTTCATGTTATATCAGTGCGCTGCAGAGCATAGAGGGACGTAGTAGGAAGCAGCAGGGTTCAGCAGGAAGCTGCAGGGTTCAGCAGGATGTAGCGGGAAGCAGCAGGGTTCAGCAGGAAGCAGCAGGGTTCAGCAGGAAGCAGCAGGGTTCAGCAGGAAGCAGCAGGGTTCAGCAGGATGTAGCGGGAAGCAGCAGGGTTCAGCAGGAAGCAGCAGGGTTCAGCAGGATGTAGCGGGAAGCAGCAGGGTTCAGCAGGAAGCCGCAGGACCACGGCGACAGCTGGAACCAGGATCTTGGTGCCGACGTTCTCCAAGGAAATACGCTGGGGGAAAAAAACATAAGGACTCCGGGGAGTAAACTCCCCAGAAGCTAGGATTAGTAACAAGCATTTCTGGGACGGGATGCACACAAATGGTAATAGAAAGGGAGAGGAGAGAGCGGCTCAGTGTGTCGAAGGAAGGAAGTCCCCCGGCAGTCTAAATCTATAACAGCGTAACTAAGAGAGACAGGTCAAAACTGACAGATAGTACCGACAGAAACCACTCCAAACTTACAAACAGAGCTAGGGGTTGAAATCGACCAATCTCCTTTAATTCACCCATTTACATGTGGAGATACGCTGGCTCTATACACGCTAAAAGTCCTGATTATTTACATGGAGTCTGGTGGAGATATGCTGGCTCTATACACACTAAAAGTCCTGATTATTTACATGGAGTCTGGTGGAGATATGCTGGCTCTATACATGCTAAAAGTCCTGATTATTTACATGGAGTCTGGTGGAGATATGCTGGCTCTATACACACTAAAAAATCTGAGTCTGTCAGCAGTGAAAACAGAACTTTTAGTGGATGCTGACTGACGCTCAACATCTGTCCCTGTAGGGTTACATTACAGCCTGGTTCACGGCTGCCGGTTACAGCGTTCTGGCTCAATACTGGAGCAGTTTCACAGATTTTTGTTCACATCAGTCACTTAGACACCAGTGCATGGGGAAACAGGGTCCAGGTTGGAAAAAATTTAATTAAATTACCCCTTAATTACACCAGACTGTAGAGCCACAGATTCTACCAATTAAGGAGTCAAAACACAACACTAAAAGAGAAGAAGTAGTCGTTTGGTTCCCCCATCTGTCTCAGCATATGTGCAGAGTTCTAAAACCCTGTGTTTGTCCCCACGTTGTGTGACTCCGAGGGTTGCAGTGGTCTGTGGGTTGAGGGATGTTTGGGAGCTCTTGGTGCTGTTGTGTGATTTTAACAAGTGTTTGGTCTTCAGTCAGAAAGAAGAGCTCACACTGTGGTGAAACGGTTTGTGTTTTAGAGCGGGGGTGTTCACAGACGGCAGCAGTATGTGGCTGACTAACTACCTCCATATTAAAGTTGGTTCACACACTGCTGGAACTTGTTATTACCTTCACAGCTGCAGGTGTGATAAAGTGCTCATATTATGCTTTTTGGCTTTTTCCCTTTCCTTTATTGTGTTATATATCTTTGTTGTGCACATCATAGGTTTACAAAGTGAAAAAGCCCAAAGTCCCCCCCCCCAAAGTCTCTTACCATCTCCAACAGAAACACTGTTCACCAACTGCTCCAAACAGCTCTACTGTAGTCCAGCCTTTACTTCAGAGACAAACGTGGTCACTTTGGAACACACGTTATAATGCTCACCTAGCTGCTAGCATGGCACACCCTCATACTCTGCTTCTGACTGGCTAGTAGTCCTTACCTAGGTACTGTCAGGGCACGCCCTCATACTCTGCTTCTGACTGGCTAGTAGTCCTTACCTAGGTACTGTCAGGGCACGCCCTCATACTCTGCTTCTGACTGGCTAGTAGTCCTTACCTAGCTACTGAGCATGTGCAACTCCCAACAAAGATGGAACAGAAGTGAGATGTCTCACTCTGTAGCTAAAACAGAGAGCTCAACACACAGGTTGAAAAGAGGAGCTGCAGCAATGTGCAGACCAACAAAAATATGGTGTTTTTTGAAAATTAAACCACGTAAACCTATTCTGATATAACCTCTAAATACAATTATGAACCTGAAAATGAGCATAATATGAGCACGGTAAACTGAGTGAATGGGAATCGCCATCGTTGAATCGTGTTCAGGGAATGAAATATTTGTTCCTGTTGCTGCACTTTTTATTCAGAGTGCAGGACAGAAGTCTCAAAGCTGTTTCACGCTTCTTGCGTTCAGCGCGGTCGGCGCAGGGCGGACGGCGATATGACGGCTTGGGCGGCTGTGCGCGGAGGGTCTGCCGGGGGTCTGACTGCCGAGCCACGCCCCTCCAAGATGTAACGGTAGACCGTGTTGCAGCGGTTGGCTACGGGAGAGAAGAAGTCCGTTCAACACCATGCACTTAAAATAGATTACAACAGAAAGCCTTTATTGTCGTTGTAGAGAATACGAAAACCTAAATTTGGAGCATTCCTCCTGATCAGTGCAATAAAAGTTACAGAAACAATGTTAACAAACATCCACGGCCGACAGCGCTAGTTAAAACATTAGACGTAAGATAAATAAATCGAATGTCATTTAGCGCTGGAGTAAGAGTTTGTATTGCTCTAGAATAAAAGTATACATGGAAGTATAAATACATTTACTGGTGGTATGCTAAAATGCTAACCCATTAAACCCACTACTTACTGCACACAGGATAAAACCAATGTCTCTTCAGTTTGTTGGACCGTATCGTCAGACATAGGGTCGGGAATCGTTTGGATTTTAACAATTCTGATTCCAATTCCGATTCTTCCTTTCGAATCCGGTTCTCATCGATTCTCGATTCCGATTCTTTGAGTGGTGGAGTTTAAACGGGTCACATGCTTATTTCACAAATAAGAGGAAAGTTTTGTTTTGATTCAAAGGTGGGTTGCAGTTTGACGGGGCTTTTTACGTAAAATAAAGCCACACTAGAGCACCGCTTACTGTGCTCCACGGCTGCAACACAACAAGCACCTGGTCGCTACGGAAACCCAAACTTGCGCATGTTAAATTGGAAAGTGATGATCGGATTTGAAACCAAATCCTCCAAACGATTCCAAAACGGTTCCAATAAAGAAACGATTCCGAAGGAATTGTAATTTTTGAAACGATTCCGATCAGGAATGGGTTCTCGATGCCCAGCCCTAGTCAGACGCGTTTTGGGCATCTTCAGTTAAGACTTGAAATGACCTCTCTGCCTGCTGCTGACGCACACTTTTTACTTCTGTGCAACAGGAAAGGACGACATGGAGATGTGCGAGCTGAGTCTGGAGGAGACGGGCCTGTCGAGGAAGAGGGGCGCCGAGATCCTCCCCCGGCAGTTCGAGGAGATCTGGGAGCGCTGCGGCGGGGTCCAGTACCTCCGCAGCGCCATCGAGAGCCGGCAGGCGCGCCCCACCTACGCCACGGCCATGCTGCAGAGCATGTTCAAGTAGACGGAGCCCTGAGGGGGGGGTCGCAGCGCAAACAAAGGGACAAACGCACCAGCTACCTACAGTAAGAGTACTGCACCAGGTTCTAACTGCGGGGCATTCACGTGAACAGCGATTCTTCTCAACTGTCCTTTTTGTTTCTCTTGTGTTTTTTTTTTTTTTGTTCCTGCTGGCTTTCGGTTCCTCGGAGAAGAAAGGAGGGCGGGGGGGGGGGCAGGACAGGACAGGGAGGTTTTGCATTGAACCCTATGCAGAAAAATCATAGTAAATTATCACATCTGGTTGTTTTCCAAGGAATTCTGTTCTCTGTAACATTTTTGCAAGTCTAACTCTGAGGCCTTAATACTTTACTTTACCAGGGTTTAAAATGCCACAAGTAGGACTGTTTGTTTTTGTTTTAAAGCTGCCTCCCCAAACGAGAAAACTTAATTCCTCTGTAATTATGCATTCCTGATTATTACGCTGAAGTCTTACCGGTGTGTCGCTTCCATCTTAACAGCTAGCTGGTGATCCCTGTCCGACTTTAAACCTGCTGTTTACACGGTCTTCATGGGGTTCTTACAGGGCGAGAAACACTTGCACAACGGGCGCTCAGCGCGAGGCAGCGCTGCACAAGTGACTGCACTCAGAATGAAGTCAAATATTTGCTAATACTTTCTTTTTTTTTTTTTTTTTTTTCTCTTGTCTTTCCAACCGAATGTAACTCAAGACCTCGTGGATTTGTTCATGTAGTGATTCCTCTTTTCTTCTTACCGTGTGTAATTAAATGTGTAAAAGAAATCAGAAAAAGGTACAAAAAAAAACAACTTTAAGACCAAACATTGCCCCTCGTTGGGTGTCGGTAATTCAGCTCCGTGATTTACTTTTTCGTCTGCGTTTAATGAAGCCATGCAGGAAATTGTGAAATAATTATGCAACTCCACGCGGGCTGTTTTGAGACCAGATCAGTGCTGCAAAAAACTATCCTCCATACATTCTTTAGTCTTCAAATTTGATCTTTTTACATGAGGAAACATTATTGTGCCAATGCAGTGATTCCCAAGGCAGTTTCACGTTTTTCATTATCCTGAAAACATTATCATGTGATTCCAGAAATGTTTTAAAGAAATTCCAAATCTCCCATCAGATTGAAAAGCTACGGCGCGCGTCGATTACCTCTGTACGATGCACTGGTACTCAGAATGAACTGGAACATTCATACAAACACTGAACATTTGATGTGCAGCCAACAGTGATATTCCAACTGGAATGTAAAAGTTTATTTTTGGAAGAACAGTTTTCTACTCGTGCTCTGGCACGAGAAGCAATAAATCACGCAAGCTAAGCTAAGCTAAGAGGGGAAAAAAAAAAACAGGCGTCCTTTGATGTAAAAAAAAAAAAAAGGAAAGACAATCTGCTGTGACGTCACACCTTTATTCACCTGAGGTTGCCAAGCGTGTTCCCGGGCTTTCTCTTCCTTTTGACGCTCTCATCTAGATACCTTCAAGCAAAGTGTTGCCGAAAACGCTGACTTAGATTGTCTGAAAGCACGAAGATCCGTCTCGCTGCAAAGTGGCTGTTCCTCTTTTTATAAATGGCATTAACACGCAGGAAAGCAGCTGGAAAATCAACCAAAGAACGCCCCAAGAGAAGCCGACGGTCCGATAGTTGAGCTGCCAGTGGCGCATTCGGTGATCGACGGGTCGAAACTCGTCTAGACGTCTCGGTTAAAAGTGGGCTGAAAAGATTTTTTGGGATGTTTAGGTTTATAAGTAACTCTGGCTTTCATGGACACACAAGTGTGAGTAAACTGCCCAATAAAACTTTTTTTTCTGATGGACAATTTTTGTCTGATTAAAACAAACAAAATGTTTTCCTGTCCGTTAATGCCAAGTGTAAAGGGGCCACATTCGGAGCTTGGACCACGATTATGACCTCCGAGAAATGACCTCGAAATAGTTCCTGAAATGTACAAGAAAGTCCCGCTTCTGCTCCGATCTGTTTCTCTTCCACACATTACAATCATTCCTCGGGAAGCACTGCCTTTGTCCACTGTCACTTTTCTAACGCTGATCTCTCTAACAGATGAATAAAAGCATTCCATGTTTCACCCCCCTCTCTGCATCTTCTTTCACTTCAGTTTGGGCTATAACTAAACCTGAATATCTCCTCAATACCTTTTTTTTTTTTTTAAATGAAGAAAATGGGGTCTCTTATACAACACCGTTTGTATTTTTAACTATTGATTGTAAAACAACATTTAGATGACAATTTAACACTTCAAATAAGAAAAAGGTCAAGGTACAGTTTTTTCCCCCAAAAGTAGATGTTTTGTCTATTTACATGAACTGTACAAGAGAATATGGTGATATTACAGATCTATAACTCAAAAAATGGCTGCAGTTGCCCACAAAATTCATTGTTAGCATGCTAACAAGCTACACTAAGATAACGATAAAATGTGGTAAACATTATTCCTGCAAAATGTAAGCATTTAGCTCAAAGCACCAATAACAAAGACAGAAACGGTTAGCTTTTCTAGTTTTTCCTTTAAAAATACTTATTTCACCTTGTTAGGCCTTTAAAAATCCTTCAAAACAGACAATATGAGGAAGAAAAATTCACTTTTTGGTGCTCAAAACCATAACCATGTGACCAGGAGTGGGCTCAAAGTAAATATTGCTTGATTTTTAAGGGCTCACAAGCTAAAAACAAGGGTTGGTAATTACTGATTATGATAGCGATGAAATCAGCTGCATTTTACTATTTGTTACTCTGGCAACACATCCACAGTGATCTTCATCTTCAGTCCCAGTATATAAGAGGGTCAGGTGTACATCAGGGTAAAGAAGGGTTGTATTAAGCTGTGAAAGGATGAGGGCGTCCAGTTCTGACAGTGTTTACAGACCTAAATGAAAAAATAAAAGCAGATCCCTGATGCGAGGTTCCTTTTTTCTTCCATATTTGAGAGCTTTCAGATGATTTCACCATGTCACATCAGATCCTGTGTATTTTTAACCACCTATTTGCTACACAAACACAAAGCGAGTCAGCAGACGTGTACAAAAACCTCCAGGGTCGATCACTGATCGAGGCTGCAGTCGTGCGGAGATCCTCTTCGACGACATCCGGCAGTTTCCAAAGTGGCCTAAATGTCTGTTTACGCTGAAGGAAGATCATCCTCTGATATAAAGCTCAGAGCTCTGAAGAGTTTGGAGGCAAACAGTTTATCCTGAAAGCTCTTCAGCTTTTGATTTCTAATTATGAGGCTGTGATGAGTCCCGATGTCCTTCTGACAAGTCCTATTTCATGGAGTCTGCAGGGGAAAAAGGTACACTATTAAAGGGGCACTCGAACCAGTTTTGCACGTGGAAATCAGTTTACGACTTTCATACAAACACAGTATAGCACGTCCAAAAAAAGTCATAGTATATAGAATGTCGAAAAAAGTCATGAAAAATTCAAAGTATGTTGAAAATTCATAAAAACATAAGTATGTCGACAAAATTCATAGTATAGTATGTCATAAAAAGTCATGGTATAATATGCTGAAAAAAGTCATAAAAAGTAGTGTTAAGGAAAACATGTTCCTTTGACTATTTGTTAATCATGTCAACATTTCTGAATGCATCGGTTCAAAATGGTCTCACTGTTGTATGAGCTATGACATTGAGGTGTAGTTAGATTACCTTTGTAAAGGGCTTTTCTTGTTCACCGATTTATGAGCTGTAGAGAGGCTTGAGACTATAAACTCTGTATGTTAAACTGAGTGAAGTGAAGTTTGTCATTGAAAGAAGAAGACAATATGTTTGAATGACTATTGAAGGACAAGCTAAATATACAGAGACATGTAAAAGCTTGCCATTGGCTACTGGAAATTGTTGAACAACCTTTTGATTGGTTCGTAAAAATATTCATTTGGCTGCTTTCCAATAAGCGTAGGCTTCTACAATTGTAACCAGTATATATTCAATGTGTTTCTGTGTG
The DNA here is from genome assembly GCF_004354835.1 of Perca flavescens. Lineage (NCBI taxonomy): Eukaryota > Metazoa > Chordata > Actinopteri > Perciformes > Percidae > Perca > Perca flavescens. The sequence continues at coordinate 30,318,482 of NC_041348.1, forward strand.
AGCTCTTTGGGAGCTGCGGAGTGAAATTGAGTATAGTATATAGTATAGTATGTCGAAAGAATTATAAAAAGTCATAGTTATAAAAAAAAAAAAAAAAAAAAAAGACATAGTATAGTATGTCGAAAAATAGTCATAGTATAGTATGTCAAAAAGAATTATAAAAAGTCAGTTATAAAAAAGTTTAAAAAAAAAGCCATACTATAGTGTGTGGAAAAAAGTTAGACAAAAGTCATAGTATGGTATGTCGAAAAGAAGTCATAGTACGTTGAAAAAAAGTCATAGTATAGTATGTTGAAAAATAGTCATACTATAGTATGCTGAAAAAAGTTATCTTATAGTACAGGGGTGCCAAACTCAATTTCACTAAGGGCCACACTGGAAAAAGAGAATCGCATCGAGGGCCAGACATGTAGAGTTTATTGACATGCTTTTATTTCATCCAAAAAAGTAAAATATGTTTGACTGTATTGTTGCATGTCTCATATAATATTCTCACTTACAGTTTGGTCCACATAAGCCCTAAAAAACGCAGCAAAAAACGTCCTCAGCCATCATAGAAAAAAGGGACAAAAACTAAGCGAGCCAAAATGTATCGTGAACCTAAATTCATAAGCGGGCCGAATAACAATAATAATAAGTTTGACATGTCTGGTCAATGTTAAGAAAATGTCTTAAGCAGTCAGTAGAATTTTTTCATGTGTGTTTCTACATCTATTCATAGCTAGCTGTGGGAGGGAAAACTGGTCTTTCTACCTTCTTCTCATTGAACTCTAAGTTCCAACTGTGTTGAGTAACATAAATAACCATGATCAAGTGATCAAATTTTAATGCTGGCAATTAATTGGAATTAATTAAGTAGAAGTGCTCCAATTTCCTATAATTAGTGCCAAATTGCATGGTACTTTCCTGGAAATCACAGACTTGTAAGAAAACAAGTTCTTCTTATAGATGTGGATCCAAACCAGAGGTGTGAATCTTCACTGATCGCCCGATTTGATTCGATTACGATTATCATGTCAGCAATTCAATTCGATATCTCGATGCATCACGATGCGTCAAATAAATGTTTCTATTAAAGCCATGTAGGATATTTAATTCATAGCTCTTCAAGCTTCAAAAACCAAACATTCTGCAGTGCTCTTCTACTGAATAACTGATACATAAAACTACAGCACTGAGCACATGGCACTTCCTGAATGTGCAAAACATACCAGAATATGTCAACAGAAACGTTGTTAGGCCTACATTAAATTGTAAACAGAAATAATCGATTATGAGCCTGCCGATTATCGATGCAGCATCGTCCATGTCCACAATTCGATGCATCGATTATTTGATTAATCAACACCTCTAATCCAAACTGCTGCTTTCTCCCCTCAAACTGTTTAGTGATCCTTTTACAGTGTTCGTCTCTTTAGCTGTTTTCAGGGGTTTAACTTCTTAAGTCAACAGAGCAGTGCTTACAAAGACATAATACTTTCAGGTGATTGAGTTGTACAACTGTGTGGCTACTACAATGAAAATAAGACATTTTAAAAATTAAATAAGAAACTGATGTTTTAGTTTGGAGCAGTAGGAGAGGGAGACGTCCTGAACTTCCCTCGCAGCTCGGCAGCGTTTCAGACTATCAGACAGAAATAACAAGCGAAGCTTCCAGGCCTGAAAAGTGAAACTAAAGCAGAAATGCTTTAAAGCTACGTTCTCTCTAACTTCCAGCAGGGGGCGACTCCACTGGCTCCAACAAGAAGTCTTGTTTCTATAGAAGTCTATGAGAAAATGAGCCTACTTCTCTCTTGATTTATTACCTCAGTAAATATTTTCATAACGAGTTTATTGTCTCAATCGCTAGTTTCAAGTCTTCTTCATCCCAGCATGATGTTCATTTACTAAACAAGGCTGCCATTGATTTTAAAACAGACGATAAAGGAGGGGATGCTTTAGGACCTAAAGCGATCAGGACAGAGGCTTAGCCATGCTAACCATGCTAACACTGGGAACATTTAATTGGACTTCAACTTGTTTTTGGCTGTTGTCCATGTTTTCATCAGCCCACTCTCTTTATAGTTTATGTTCAGGGTGCCATGTCATTTCTCTGACGCTCCATTGTTCCGACCTCTCAACAACCCGAAAAATTCCCTTTGGTCCTACAGCCCAGTAGTCCGACGTCCACTAGAATCCCACTATGGCCACACCAAGACCCGCCCTTCAATAGCATTTATTGGCCAGGCGTCCATGCTTACGCAAGCTAACATAACCCCATTTGTTCAGGTCCTATCCCCTGACCAATCAGCTATCCTATCCTTAACCACGCGAGGTCAATGCCTAACCCCAAACAATCGAGCTGCTTCATAGGGCGGGTCTTGGCGTGGCCATAGTGGAATTCATAATTTCAACACCAAAGAGACACTAGTGGGCTGTTGGACCAAAGGGAATTTTTTGGGTTATTGAGAGGTCGGAACAACGGAGAGTCAGAGGAGAGTCAGAGAAATGGGCCGTCCCCATGTTCAGACCCCAGAAGAGGATCAGAGAGGAGCAGACTAATCACCCTGAGGTCAGATGGGGACTCGGGCCAAATCATAGTGTTTCTGCTGTAAAACAGTCTTGACATTCAGTCCACGTCCCTCCTTTGGGAGGTTTAATTAGTCACCAATCAGCTCTGCGTCTGCCTAACACGCAGCGGCTCGGAGCCACTTTGGGTTTAGACTGGTGGGAAGGATAACAGTCCAGTAATTTGTCCACAGCAAAAGACCACAGGAAGATAATGACAGGCACAGGTGCTTGTTTTAGGTGTGGATTTAATCTCAAACTGCAGGTTTTTCTCTGCATCGTCAGATAACATTTTCACCATATTCAGCCCGAATTTATTCACGGAAGCCTTGCTGAGTGTGCATTATCTTTCCTCCAGCAGTAACACATGATTGCACATGTGGGACTTAACTAGAACAACCTCGCCCCTGGCAACGAGCCCCTCTTACCCTTTAGTAGTATTCTCAGGTGACACCCAATCTGATACTTTTTCTTAACTGGCAAGGCCTGGGAGGGAGTAGCTGTCTTTGTATCTGTGAAAAGAGAAAAATGAAGGTGTGAAAATGAAATTGCAGCAGCAGCGACACTGCACATGTACTGAGGCGAGAAACTCTAGTACTCTTTGTGTCTAGAAAAAGTGATTTGGAGAGAAGATATCACAGAAGACCTGCACATACTGCAAATGTGTTGAAATACAAAAGAGCTGAAAAGAGCAGGAAAAACACATGGACTGAACTGGGAGTAGAAGACATCCAGCTGATTATTCTCAGGTGAAAACACACAGATTGAGATATGATGCTATCTTCAGATCAGTTAGGTTTGTCTCTTTATTGATTTTGGAAATTAAAGTTGTTCATTCAGATTCATCCTTAAATTACGAAGCAGTCCCTTCTGCATCACCGAGTTAAAAAAAAACAAGCAGATGTTCCTCTCCTCAGACACATTTTACATCTTTATTTTACATTTCAGGGGACATTTTGTAAACACTCAAAACTGTGTAGTGACTTCTTCCTCTGCAGCACAAAGAACGATGTGTTTTATATTTCAGTAACTACTTAAACTAAGGGGCCATATTCTGTATCTATGTCTACGGTATACTGTCATTTTAATTTGTCAGTTATAAATACAACATCCAGATCACGAACAAATCCTAACAATCCAATGATACTAGCGATGATGGTTTGCACAATGCCATCAAACCAAAATGCACTCTTTAGACCACAACGTGTTCATTAAGTAAATAAACACTAATTATAATAAATCAATGAGGCTGATTTCATCATTTAAAGGCCATCACTAGATTAGTACATTTTGTGCTAGATGTAGTATTACCGCATCAAAGAATGAAGATCAGTCTGCTGGATTTATTTTAAAAAAAAAATCTAAAATATTTGTTAATGAAATCCATCCATCCATCCATCCATCCATCGTCCAAAATTATTTTTTTTGTCCATCAGCCAAACAGCTAGCATGTGAATGTTTAAATTTGACCATTGTTTTTTTGGCTGGTGAGCTAAGCAAATCTACCAGCCTCTTGCAGATGGTGCCAATTTTGGACACTTCATCCATCCATCCATCCATCCATCCATCCATCCATCCATCCATCCATCCATCCATCCATCCATCCATCAATCAATCAATCAATCAATCAATCAATCAATCAATCAATCAATCAATCAATCAATCAATCAATCCATCCATCCATCCATCCATCCATCCATCCATCCCCTTTCATTCAGCCTGCCAGTAAACTGTATTTAAGACACTCTGTGAATCCAGCGATGCACCCACACACTGCTGACAAGAAATCTGTTTGTTACTCAAACACTAACCTGGGCCAGAAACCAACCAGAACAAATCTTAGTAGGTAAGCCTGTTAAGAATGTGGCTGCAGGACAACATCGTGACCTGGAGTACCAGGGCCACATGGAGAGCAAGGTGCAGGACAAAACCTGAACAACAACTGTGTTTTAGACATACAGAGTCTCACAGGTTTTCCTCAGTGTGTTTTCAGGGAATCTTTTGATGGACAAGCCTCTATCTCACACCAAACTGATTGATTTGCCTCTTCCGGCAGTTCTACGTGTTGTCAAGCTGCCAAATTATTAAAAGGAACTTGCAGCTCTGCAGTATTGACCGTTTAGGGTGTACTGCCGTTGTCTGTTTCTCTGTCCTGTTCTTGGCCGGTCTGGACGCAGGATTAGACCAAACCGGGTTCAGTGTTAATCAAGGGTGGCAAATCCAAGTCGACTGCAAACCCCAAGCCCCTTCAATCCCCCAGAGCAGACAGAAAAGCTGCTGCTGCTACCTTAGATTTCAGAGAGGAGACAACAACCTTAGCTTTTCGATTTATTTTCATTGTCGACTAATCTGTGGATTATTTCCTGGATGAAAAGATTGACATTTGTAAATTGTAAAAAACAAAAAATGACTCAAACTAATTACTTGTTTATCAAAAACATTGGCGATTAAATAATCAGTTAATCTTTGCAGCTCTACTGCAGTTTGTACATTTAATATTAATTTGGAACAAAACCACTGAGGGTCCACTGTGACAAAAAATCACTTTACTGTATTCAGTTCCTCCAATACCACACACACGTTCACAAACTACCAAGCAGTGTACAAAGTCATTAAAATGAGCTCCACACTCTCTTAGCTGCAACATTTAAGTGATGAACACATTCATGCATTGATAACTATAATACAATATTATAATGTGTATAATTCTGCATGATGAATAGGTTTACTTTAAGTACTTTGAGGATATATAGATGCTGATACTTTCGTTACTTATTATGAATGCAGGACTTTTACTTGTAACAAAGTATTTCTACACTACGTTTACTCAAGTAAAGAATCAAGTGTACTTCTTCCACCTCTGAAAGTTTTTGCATAGGAGCTCACAGAAGAGTTAATGATATTGTAGTTCTCCTTTGTAGTTTCGGTAACATCCCATTACTGACCAGGGGCTAAATGGAAATTCAGAAAATGAGATTCCTTCTGTCTGAGAGTGCAACAGGCCCCATAAAGATAATATGAATGTAAAAATACCTCTAAAAATATCTTGCAAAAGGTTGAGAAGATGGGAATGTAAGGTAAGAGAACTCTTGGAGGTGCTTTGTGTAGGCAGCTGAAGTCTAACAGGGTTGAAACGAGATTTTTCTGGCAGTAGAAGGGCAGCGACTGTGAGCCGGTAGTTAACATAAGAAAGGCTTTCTCTTCATATAGTGGTGAGGGCTGAGATGTGAGAGAGAGATTATAATTCTTTTTTTTTGAATTTATTTTATTTAAACAGGGACAATGCACAAGTTAACATTAACCTTGTATAAGAACAAGGAGAGGTGCATTGTACCGGGTTGTAGCACAAGTGCTATTTTACGGCCGTAGTCCCTTGGCAAGTCAATAAAACAATAAAATGAAATACAAAACATAAAAATATACAATTTTACAACCACAGTCACACCTAATTTACAATAAAAACTATCATATGCTCAATTGTTCCTCCTTCCTAAAACCAACCCCCCTCCCCCCTCCCCCACTTCCCAACAAAGTCATGAAGTGTGTCCAAACTTTTGGGCTGTACTGTACACTTCATAAATGTGTACAATTTTGTTGTGACAGTAACCATTTTTTTGTCAAACTCGAAAAGGTTTGAGGATTTGTACATGTAATAAGGTGTGTGGGGAGAGTATTCCACTGACTTATGGCCATTGATTAGTCTGTATGGGAGTATAAACGTAGAAGGCAAACAAAAATCTGAGAAAATAGCAAAGCACCACAAACATCATAACACTAGTTGGTTTCTCTGCTGAACTCTAAATGTGTTCACACTGAACTCAAAGCTACATTCAGTGTAAACAAAAAGACACAAAAAATGAAGCAAAGACGCATCCTCAATGACAAAGACTGCAGCGGTGAATACAATTTCTTTGTTGTCCCAGGGTAAACATTCTCTGTGTGAATTGAAATGTACTGATAATAAATTTTTCCATGAGACATCCATGTACGCGCATGTGTGCAGTACCCCCACCCCCCCCAAAAAATAGGGCTCCTCCAAAAGCCACGGTGTAACTCAAACACTGGCTTTTATTTTCAATGTCATCGATAAGTCCGCTAATTATTTTGTCAATTAATCATTGAGAGAAGGACTTGAGGGATTTGTTTACAATAGAGAAAATATAGAATAAAAGATATCTATTCTGATAAAGGATAAAGTTTTACAAACTATCAGGTCACCCTGTCAGCTAAACTTAAAACAGTCTCAGTTTTAGAAGAGTTAAAGCTCCCCTGTTTATTAACAGTCCCGGCAATAACTTTTTAGTTAGCTTCATAATTTAATAAAATCTCCCAAGGACATAAATGTCTGCGTGTGAACCGACACACAATTAATGAACCACAGGCTTAATTAAGCTTTTGAGCAATATGAGCTTTTTGATGAATGGGCCGACATTTTTAAACTGAGACTGTAAATCTCTCAGCTGTTTATCAATGCTAATCACACTTTTAGGACAGATTCACCAACCTGATCCATTGTGTGCTAGCTTCAGGTTAAAGCTATAGTGCGTAGTTTCTGCCGACCCCATGACAAATTCTAAGTAATGACAACAAAACTGTCTGTGTCCACATGATACAAGCCTTCTGTGATCTCGCACAGCCACCCCACCACCCCTCTGCCATTTCGTTTGTAACGTAAAAATAAACTGGGTTATGGATCGTTTTATTTCTATAGTTTATAGCTGACTCCACCAGCTGACTTCTCTATTGGCTGTAGAAACAGGAGACGTTCTACGTTCTAAAACCAGCCTCTGCGACTTGAACAGCTGAGTCGCAGCGAAACCATCAGCTGGCTTCAGTCGCACTGAAACTTTTCCCTGCAACGTTCTAAAACGGGTTTTGGTCCCATTGAGAATCTTTGGTCTGAACTGGGCTTTACTGTCATTAAAAAGTGTCTTACTAAAAATTTGCTTTGGTAGTTTACAGAATACTGTGCATCTTCTGGCTGGTTACATAGAGTGTGAAATCTGATCTTTCAGAAAAGCACTGTTTACATAAAGAATCACTCAAAAATAAAAAATCACATTTCATGCAGAAAGGTCAAGTTAAATTAGCATACCAAGCTGTCTTAGAAAAAAGAAGACCCTAAGTTTGAATGGAGCAGAAAGAAAGACATCAAAGTGTTACGGCTGTTAACTGATAAACATACAAACAATACGTAACGTAGCTATCTTTTTATAGCAGGCTGTCCATTATTTATTCCATCACACTCTAATTGCTTCAGGCCAAAAGTGTTTAAAGGGAGATTTTTTTTAATGTTAATATGCAATTCAACACCAAGTCAAATCTATAAAATCAAGTTTGCAAGACTTCACTGTTTTTAAGGGCTATTAATAATGAAACATATATACCTTTTCAGTGAAAGCTTTTTTTATTATTTAAATTCAAACAAAAAAATGGTTGTACAATAACAACAAATAAACACCGTTTTATCTATCTCAGACACGTCTGTGCCTTCTGTTAGTAACAACACATCCATGACGGCTAGTGGCCTCGCCAAATAGTGGTTACCATTAGATGCACACAAATCATGACGCTAATATGTGAGGAAACTGGTTCTGGGTTTTGTGCTATGAATTAATAATATTTTATAGCAAAGTTATAAGTTGACTATTTTAATCTCATGATTATTTTATGTAAACATACAGTCATAACCTACTGTCCTTAAAAGTGAAACCAAAATAGGCTATAAGGCTGTCTGTGCGTCACAGCACAAACACGATTGACCCTCTTACACAACGGTTCGCAATGACTAACAGTCTATTGCATGATTGTATTATTAATATTATTATTATTTTATGTTAACACGCTTAGTCAAAACTTTCCGTTGCAAATTGTGAAAGATTCTCTTCTTAACAGACGGGATAATACATTGCATTCGGTAGGGTACCCCCAGGATTCTTCAAGTTAAATGTAAGACTTTTTAAGACCTTTATAATACCACCTAGGATGAAATTTAATGCCAACTTCACAGCCATATAATGAAAAATCAGTGTGGATTTTAGGCCTGAGAAAAGAATGATTTACCAGGTAATGACATGTTACGCGACGGAGAACTTTAATCCCATTTGTTGGCTGTAAAAAAGCTCAGAAGAACGTATTGTTTCTCTCTTAGCTCTGGTTGGAAGCAACGATTTTCCTATGGCTGTTTTTGGGGCAATCTTATGTTGTGTCGACGTCCTAACGATCTCTGTGTGTGTACTTATTTACCTGCACACGGCTCCGTGTCCAGGGAGAATGTGACAGTCGCCTCCTTGGCAGTAGTCGGGCTGCAGGACACACAGACTCTGACAGGGCAGGCCGCCCACCGACAGGAAGCCCGGCTCGCACAGACACCGAGCCTCTTTCGTCCGGCCGTTCACCACGCAGCGAGAGAACTCATCGCAGGCCAGGAACTTGCAGGGATTGGCCTGATCAGCTGCGAGGGAGAGAAGAAGAAGAAGAAGAAGTAGAAGAAGAAGAAGAAGAAGAAGAAGAAGAAGGGTAAAACATTAGTATTCATGAAGTGTGACCCCGCTCCTCCCCTCCTCTCTCCAGGAGGTGCTGTGGAGTGTTTGATTTTAATGAGATCCTTAGCTTCTGGTCTGCATTGAAATGGAAGATTTAGCCTCAGGCTTCCGAGACTAGATGTCAGATTCAATCTGCACATTTGGATGAAATGTCCGCCATGTGATGCCATGATGTGTGATCAGCATGTCACTGTAAATCCCACACACATACATCCACATGTATCTAGTCAAATGTATTGTATACCTCTGCTGGTTATGTACTGCCCCCTGCACCAACAAGCAAGGTACGGTCATAATGAGTTATGGATTTAAAAAGTTGTCATCCCTTAAATCATATACGTCCGTAAATTGTGAGCAAGGTTGAATTCATTTGAATTGCAAATAAAACAAAACTAGTGAATGCACTGTTGTTTGATTCCTATGTTGTGGTTGGATCCCGTTCTCACCTAAAGTGAACCAAACTGTAGTGCGCTTGGAAGCTGACAGAAACCCACGTTTTTTTTTTTTTTTTATTTAGTTTGTTCCAATTTAGAGTTCGAATGAGCTTTCTCATCACCCCAAACCATGCGGACTATCCGTCAAAATGTTCAAGAAATCGGTTAAAATGGACCAAATGGCTATATGCATTTGTCTGTTACTTCTGACAATTTGATAAAAAAAAAATGCATATTACCCTTGAGTAAATGAAACCCCAATCAACAAAACTGCTTAAAAAAGTAATATTAACATTAAAATACTACCGTTAAAATCCCCGGGAGAGTCCGGCACAGCTGGATGGTAAAACTGAGATTATTAAACACAGTCGGAGAGGATTTGATTTTAGATTTTTTCTCTCAATTCTTATCATCTTGGCGCAGTGATTTTCCTTTGGGGTTGGCTAAAACCTTTTTTGGGGGGGAGGGGCGGGGGGCTAACATTCCTCTATGCAAGAAAAACCCTGGCTTTTATACTATCTGTGTTCGTATGTGGAAGGACAATCTGTAGTTTTAGCAACAGGCCCAGCAGCAAAGCTCCCAGTGCCAAGTTTCAAACGCGTCACTTGGTAGTTTTTTCTGCTGGCCTGTGAGTAGGGACATCTGGGCACCGAGGGAAGTTTAACATAGGTCATTTACACATATTCCCGACATTACTATGATACAAAGTTGGTTGAATATCTGCAAAGTATCCCTTTAAATAATAAAAAACTCTAAAGGTGACATTGTGCTTATCTAAGTTACAGTTTTTCACAATCGCTATGACACTTTTTTCAATACTTTTAACAACTTTCCTAAACTCTTAACGCACCAACACACCTACAACACACGATTGGCAAAACAGTTAATTTCATGCTCAAAATCACACATTGTAAACTAAACTCCAACACCGATTTTCAAAATACAATAATTCACTAACGCAATACACTGTGTTTACCAAAACAATGTAATCATGTCTCAAAATCAAATAATTCTTCCAAAACACTAACACATGTTCTCTCCCAACAGGAACATTTAGTCAATCATAGCACAATGTCATAAAAAACACTAACATCCCATGGAATAACAGAAACTACATTATTTTATGTATCAGGTCTGCCCTTATACAACAGACAAGTGACTGTATTGATCATAGATTGTGTTTTGGACTGCAGTTACTGTTGAAGCCTCTACATTTTTGTTTTGTTGGGTTTAACAAATTTTTTTAAAGATTATTTTTTGGGGTTTTCTGCCTTTATTCGACAGGACAGCTAGTTGAGAAAGGGCAGAGAGAGAAAGGGGGAAGACATGCAGGAAATAGTCACAAGTCGGATTTGAACCCTGGATATCTGCGTCAAGGCATAAACCTCCAAGTATATGTGTGCATGCTCTACCTAAATGAATGACCCATCTCAGAGTAGCTTTATAGAAAGTACGGTTTGTGAAAAAAAGGAAACAGAGACAGAATTGTCCTGGTCCTCCTCTTCCTCTCCCTCGTGAAGGCATTTTTCTTATTTTCTGTGTTAATTTACAGTATATTGTTCAAATAGGTCATTTTTTACTGTACTACCATATGATCATGCGATTGAAAGAACCTCAACACCTGAGTGTGTTTCCTAGAAGGGAATCAGCTGTGATCGATCTATTTGCATAACTTCAATCAGCTGTTTCTCAATAAATGCATATATAAAATGCAGGGAATATATTTGTGTTTCAATTTACAATATGATCAGCTGTTCACTTTGACTTTAGCCTATAAGTTAGGTTTAGAACATGATGTTATCTGTTCTGACATACAATGTGAAAGCATTTGTAAATTTGGCAGTGAAGATCCATTGTTTTGTGTCAAAACAACAAGAAATGTGTTAATTGTATAGCCTACACAGACGGATGTTGTACTAACTGTGTTAAGAGTTTAGGAAAGTTGTTAAAAGTATTGAAAAAAGTGTCATAGCCATCGTGAAAAACTGTAATTATTTCTGAATATACTTGAATGATGGACTTCTAATGGAGTATTCTTATTTTGCTGGTTTAAATACACTCATATGAGTAGATGTATGAGACACGTACAGTACGAGTGGGTGCATGTTACAGCATTGAGTGTATTTTATCGCCACCGGCCAATTATACGACACAAGTTGACTTTCTGCAAAAAACATCATCCCCAACCAGCCGCCTCTGAGGAAAAACATGTTGCAGCAGCACTTCTCTTCGCTGTTCACTTCTCATCTTCAATGTTATTATTCCAGCCCTGTAATGTTCTGTACAATCCCACCGGCAGATTTGACGTATAGACCTCATTACGGAGTCTATTTGAATGTGTTTGTGATCTGTGCTCTCTGCCTGCATCTCATCCGTGGCCAATATTACAATACAAATCTTATAAGTACAAAGAAGGAGCGCCGATACAACAGTTCATGTGCTGACACAAACAGATATCATAAAGCACATCTCTGTACTGCAGCTGTAAAATGAATGAGGAACTTGAGGAAGGTTTTTTTCCCCCCATATTGTTGAGTAATAAAGATATGATTGTATGCAATAAGTAGTGGCGGGGCTAGAAGGGGGGGCTCGTTTTCTGTGAATGATGTGGCGGGGAAGAGAGGGTGTTTAATGTTAGAGGTCTGACCCACTGCTGCTGGGTCTAACGTTAGTGGTCTGACCCACTGCTGCTGGGTCTAACGTTAGAGGTCTGACCCACTGCTGCTGGGTCTAACGTTAGTGGTCTGCTGACCCACTGCTGCTGGGTCTAACGTTAGAGGTCTGACCCACTGCTGCTGGGTCTAACGTTAGTGGTCTGCTGACCCACTGCTGCTGGGTCTAATGTTAGTGGTCTGACCCACTGCTGCTGGGTCTAACGTTAGAGGTCTGACCCACTGCTGCTGGGTCTAACGTTAGAGGTCTGACCCACTGCTGCTGGGTCTAACGTTAGTGGTCTGCTGACCCACTGCTGCTGGGTCTAACGTTAGTGGTCTGACCCACTGCTGCTGAGTCTAACGTTAGTGGTCTGACCCACTGCTGCTGAGTCTAACGTTAGTGGTCTGACCCACTGCTGCTGGGTCTAACGTTAGTGGTCTGACCCACTGCTGCTGGGTCTAACGTTAGTGGTCTGACCCACTGCTGCTGGGTCTAACGTTAGTGGTCTGACCCACTGCTGCTGAGTCTAACGTTAGTGGTCTGACCCACTGCTGCTGGGTCTAACGTTAGTGGTCTGACCCACTGCTGCTGGGTCTAACGTTAGAGGTCTGACCCACTGCTGCTGGGTCTAACGTTAGTGGTCTGCTGACCCACTGCTGCTGGGTCTAACGTTAGTGGTCTGACCCACTGCTGCTGAGTCTAACGTTAGTGGTCTGACCCACTGCTGCTGAGTCTAACGTTAGTGGTCTGACCCACTGCTGCTGAGTCTAACGTTAGTGGTCTGACCCACTGCTGCTGGGTCTAACGTTAGTGGTCTGACCCACTGCTGCTGGGTCTAACGTTAGTGGTCTGACCCACTGCTGCTGAGTCTAACGTTAGTGGTCTGACCCACTGCTGCTGGGTCTAACGTTAGTGGTCTGACCCACTGCTGCTGGGTCTAACGTTAGCGGTCTGCTGACCCACTGCTGCTGGGTCTAACGTTAGAGGTCTGCTGACCCACTGCTGCTGGGTCTAACGTTAGTGGTCTGCTGACCCACTGCTGCTGGGTCTAACGTTAGTGGTGTACTGACCCACTGCTGCTGGGTCTAAACCTTTAATGGACAGGACAGCTAGGTGAGAAAGGGGAGAGAGAGGGGGGGAAGACATGCAGGAAATCGTCACAGGTCGGACTCGAACCCTGGACCTCTGCGTCAAGGCATAAACCTCTATTTATATGTGTGCCTGCTCTACCAACTGGGCCAACCCGGCCACAGATAGCCACTTATAACCAAATGTGTATTTGTACCTGGTTCAACATCCAGAGAGTGTGTGTCGATCTGGATGTGCAGGTTCTGGTAGGCGGTGAGGCAGAACTCCTCCAGGGCGCAGTGCACGGCGCTGGTGATGTTGTACGGCACCGACTTGGCGAACTTCATCTTGCTGTTGACAACCACGCTGCCCTTCCTGAAGTTAAGAATCTCCAGTTTCTTGAAGCCCGTCAGGTTTGCCTGCAGGAACGGCATCAGCTGGAGGCAGAAGCACAGAAAAGTATCATCACTTTGCCGTCCATTTCTGTCATTTTGAAACTAGTCTCGCATTGCCGGACCTTCCTTCACAGCACTGCGGAGGAAGGTCTGGCTAGTCCACACAGCATTCCTGGATGGGAGAAAATCATGCTCTGGTTTATTGGCATTTCTTTAAACCAATCACAATCGTCTTGGGCGGTGCTAAGCGCCGGACGGAGCAACGGTGCCTCTGCAAAATAGCCTCAGGAAGGAACTTGTTTTGGTGGAACATGTGTACGTTCAAAAGTAGTTTTAGTCGTGCAACAGAAAACTCAGATTGGACAGATAGTCTAGCTAGCTGTCTGGATTTACCCTGCAGAGATCTGAGGAGCAGTTAACCATAGTCCTCACAAATCCACCGGAGGTTAGAACGCCAACACAAAGAAAGAGGAAGGGGACGGACATCTGTCGTTGATATAGACTATTTTGAAACAGACTGTTTGTGAGAAGACGCTGTTAAACATTTGACAGTTAATTTTTGATAGGGTGGGACGATATGCTTTTGTCCCAATTCGATTCTTTCACGATACATGGGGGCTAATTGGATTTGTATTGCCATTTTCATTCATTGCGATTCCATGGCATTGAGTATTGACAGGCGACAATACAAGCAGGTACAATCCCGTGAAACTGTCGCGTTCGTGCTCGTCACACGCCCGCTGCAAGAGTTTAATTGTGTTAAAAGTTTGTGAGTTCCCTAAAATATAAAACGGTTTTCTAAACAATTATCAGGACGTAGACATCAGGGCTTCTGCTTGTCAGAGCATCGGCACAAGACGTCCATAATTAGAACTATGCTAATTTGGCTAACTTTAGCCATCAACAATAACAGCCCGTGGTTAGGAAAGACTAAGATTGCCACTATTTGTTATAAATCGACCTGGGGTTAGGGATATATGACACAACAGTGAACTAATCTCATTCAGTTGTACGGCAGGGTTACAGCAGTGTATATGAGAAGCTGCAGAATTCATTCTTACAAGTAAGAAAATAGGTGAAAATGATACCGTTTTCCAAAAACTAAAAAGACTCCTTGCACAAACTAAACTGCTGCATTGAGTAACAGAAAAAAGGAAAGAAAGAAAACCTGAAAATGCAGTTTGTGGGGCGATTAAATTGTCTCATCATAAATTCCACTTCATCTCTTTTGTCGAAACAAGCTGATGTCATAAATAAGTTGATGCTTCCTCTGTTAGGTTGCTACGAAGCAGTCAATAAATCTCTCTTTTTTTTTTTAATGGCGCAAATTTATATATACAATCAGATTCTGTATTACATTGGTAAATCTCATGTGGATGCCTGAAATGTGTTTCTAAACAACAGATGTATTAGTTTTCCAACTTGTTGTAGTAGTAAGTGATTCTGGCATTTCCCTGACTTGAATTAAAGTGCTCATATTATGCTTTTTGGCTTTTTCCCCTTTCCTTTATTGTGTTATATATCTTTGTTGTGCATGTTATAGGTTTACAAAGTGAAAAAGCCCAAAGTCGCCCCCCAAAGGGACTTACCATCTCCAACAGAAACACTGTTCACAAACTGCTCCAAACAGCTCTGTTGTAGTCCAGCCTTTACTTCAGAGACAAACGTGGTCACTTTGGATCACACGTTATAATGCTCACCTAGCTGCTAGCATGGCACGCCCTCATACTCTGCTTCTGACTGGCTAGTAGTCCTTACCTAGGTACTGTCAGGACACACCCTCATACTCTGCTTCTGACTGGCTAGTAGTCCTTACCTAGCTACTGTCAGGGCACGCCCTCATACTCTGCTTCTGACTGGCTAGTAGTCCTAACCTAGCTACTGTCAGGGCACGCCCTCATACTCTGCTCGTGACTGGCTAGTAGTCCTTACCTAGGTACTGTCAGGGCACGCCCTCATACTCTGCTTCTGACTGGCTAGTAGTCCTTACCTAGGTACTGTCAGGGCACGCCCTCATACTCTGCTTCTGACTGGCTAGTAGTCCTTACCTAGGTACTGTCAGGACACGCCCTCATACTCTGCTTCTGACTGGCTAGTAGTCCTTACCTAGGTACTGCACATGTGTGACTCCCAACAAAGATGGAACAGAAGTGAGATGTCTCACTCTGTAGCTAAAACAGAGAGCTCAACACACAGGGTGAAAAGAGGAGCTGCAGCAATGTGCAGTACAACAAAAATATGGTGTTTTTTGAAAATTAAACCACATAAACCTATTCTGATGTAACCTCTAAATACAATTATGAACCTGAAAATTAGCATAATATGTATTTGTGTTTTTTTCTGTTAATTTTACAGTTGCAAAGACAGAATAGCTTTTAAATCATACAAACATCTATAAGAGGCAAAGCTGCTTAAGTTAAGTTAATCCTCCGTGAGCCAGATGTCAAAGAAGCACACTTGATCTGCAGATGTCGGGACAGAGATAAAAGTAATGTTTTCAAGCGTAGCATTAGCAACATCTTTTTTATTGCGATTTGGCTGAACTGTCCCTTTAAACCAGAAAGCAATCTGCATAAAGCCGCACAATCCACAAAATGTTGTGATTTTAATAATGGATAGGAAAGTGTAAAATGCATCACATTTATAGAGGCAGAAATAGGGAAACTATCCATTTATAGGGCTGCAACTGTTTTACATTCTTGATTCTTTAATCTTACATTTTCTCGATTTATCTATTAGTTGAATTGTATTGTAAAATGTCAGAAAATGGTTTAAAAAAAATGTGGATCAGTGTTTCCCAAAAAGCCCAAGATGACGTCCTCAAAATGTCTTTTTTTGTCCACAACTCAAAAGATATTCAGTGTACTGTCCCAGAGGAGAGAAGAAACTAGAACATATTCACATTTAACAAGCTGACATCATATGATCACTTTAATCTTTGTCGCTCTGTTTATTCTCCCTTTTGTCTTCATTTTTTTGGCACCCTGGTAAAATATAAAATAAAAAAACTGCTGTCACAGGGATATTGGGAATGTTTACACAAATATAAATGTGAGATTTAAATGATGCAGAGCAGGTTTTTCCCTGCCATTATAAGGTTTAGGTGCAGCACCCGAGCCGTTTTGGGCAACACCTAAGCTGAATTAATGAAACTAAAAGATTTTTCTGTCTTATAGTTGGACTTCTTGGACAAGTTTTGTCTGTTAGCTTTATTATCTGCTCTAGCTTTTCCAACATTTTAGACACAGATATGGTGATAATAATGATGTGAATGATGTGAAAAAGAGACGCCAAATGACCACAAAAACCCCAAACCACAAAGAAAACAGAAATTGACCAAAAAGAGACACACACACACACACATGACTATGACGAGACACAAAATTTACATTTTTTTTATTGAAAAGAGTAAATTTTCTTCAGGAAAAACGCCTTAAATATGCACACCAAAGTCCTGTTTATGTCAACAGTGATTGAGGATTCAGCCCGATGTAACAAACTCAACACCTTGTGAAGCAGCTGCATGTTTCCAGGGTTAAATCTAAATAAAAAGTTATCTATCAAAGATGCTTGCTTTTTTTCTTACACTTCACAAATGTTTATGGTTATTTCAGCATGAACGCAGTGTGTGTGTGTGTGTGTATGTGTGTTTGTGTGTGTCTGTGTGTGTGTATGTGTGTGTTTTTGTGTGTCTGTGCGTGGGTGTGTGTCGGTCTGTCTGTCTGTTTGTGTGTCTGTGCGTGTGTGTCTGTGTGTTTGTGTGTGTGTGTGTGTCTGTGTGTGTTTGTGTGTGTGTCTGTGTTCTGTGTGCTATATTCGTGGGGTCCAAAAACCGGGGAATTCAGTATACTTGTGGGGTCTGCACAGCCTTGTGGGGCCCAAAATGTTGGACCCCACAAGGTTAAAGGGCTGTTTGAGGGTTAAGACTTGGTTTTAGGATTAGGGATATAATTAGGTTATGGTTAGGGTGAGGGTAAGGGTTAAGGTTAGGCATTTAGTTGGGATGGTTAAGGTTAGGGTAAGGGGCTAGGGAATGCATTATGTCAATGGCGGGTCCCCACAAAGATAGTGAAACAAACATTTTTGTGTGTGTGTCTGTGTTCTGTGTGTGTCTGTGTGTGTTTGTGGGTCTGTCTATCTGTGTGCGTGTGTGCGCGTCTGGAAAAGATAAATACTTATAGAACCAGCTCTGGCAGCCACTGCCACTGATGTCATTATGCTGATAACTGAGGAGATGCAGTTACATTGCTCCCGACCGATAGCGGCGTCACTTTTTTTCACTCGTCTTTCACTTTATGTCTTCTGTCAAGGTCATCACAGCAAACTAGATACCGCAACAACAAATCAGGATCTTTCAAAATCCAGTTAAACACTCCAAAAGCCTCGCTGCATCTCTGCACAGCACACAATTAAACACAAATTCACGGATTCCCATTTGGCCGAGCGTAAATACCTCTATTGATGCAGTCAACCAAACTCAGCAATGTGGATCTCTTAAGGATTTGGAACAATTTATAGTCCTGAGCCAATATATTGTATTTATGTGATAATTACTGTGTTGTTTCAGTGTTTAATTTTTTCACAGCAGTAAACGGACACACAGAGAGAGAGAGAGAGAGAGAGAGAGAGAGAGAGAGAGAGGATGCTAGTTTGACTCCTCAACAACTAAAACGCTTCTTAAAGCTTTAGTGCGTAACTATTTTACGTTAATGAACGTCACTTACATTCAAGCCATTGCCAAATGGCTACAGAGCCAGTGTTTTCCCTGGCTTTGTGGAAGACTAAGGTGAGCGTATCTGGCGGGGGGGTTTAGGCGTCCTCCCATACATTAAGGGTTTATTTGTGGGATTTTTTTTACCTCTGTAGTCGTGTTGTGTCTTTCATTTGTCATTTTGTATCCTTTGGGGTTGTTTTGGGTCTCTGTGGTCATGTGGCGTCTCTCTGCAGTCGGTTTGCGTCCCTTTGTAGTAGTTTTGCGTCTCTTTTTCACATCATTTTAGAGGGTTAGTACGTACTGAAATCCCAAAAGAGAAAGTGCCCGACGGCAAAGACAAACACGGATAACCATTGGTGTAGCTAGTTGGAGAGCGCTAAAAAAAGATCATTTTTAACTATCAGAATATCTGTTTCTATGTTTACTGTGTGTGTGGCGTGGTGGGCGCTACGACTGCCATCTCATTGTGCAACCGTGTTACATAATGACAATAACGCTGAAACCTTGAGATGAAGTGAAGGCGAATAATGCGAGGACATTTCTTAGGTCCATCCATTTAAATATATTTATCCATATAAAAGGCGGGGGAGGAAATGATGAGGCTTACACAATGACCACTTACCACAGAAAGAGGCAAACACAAGGCTGTGTTCAATAAAACTAATGCACTTATGTTACCTTATTAAATGACTCAGCCTAATGTACAGCTGGCTAGTGCAAACCTGCCAAATCTGCCAAATTCTGCTTTGAACCTGCCCCCCCGCAGGTTTTAATCAATTTAGGTTCACAATAGATTTAATCTAGTTGTGCGCCAAACCCCAAAAGACAGGAAAGTGTTTTTCAAACTGCAATTACGCAACGCTCAAAGCAAAATTTGACAGATTTGCCGACTTTGTCACTCAGAAAATCTCCCAGAACCAAAGAGTTCTCATATTCAGGCTGAGAAACAGGTTGCTGTGAGTCGGCTGTGTGTTAGCCTACTTTAAAAAAAAAAAAAAAAGGAAATCTTTGTTTTGCTTGATTTGCTAAACTATGTGATGGCTAAGGAACTTTTCTGCAGACTTTTGTAGGGCTTTATGTGTCACATCCCAGGATTCACATCCTGGTCATCGAACCCTTCAGTGAGCACTTGTTCCTGCTTCCTGCCTGGGTTTGCATTAGCCAGCTGTACATTAGGCTGAGTCATTTAATAAGGTAACATAAGTGCATTAGTTTTATTGAACACAGCCTTGTGTTTGCTTCTTTCTGTGGTAAGTGGCTATTGTGTAAGACTCATCATTTCCTCCCCCGCCTTTTATATGGTGTCCGCATACAGGGAAAATGGATGGACCTGAGAAATGTCCTCGCATTATTCGCCTTCACTTCATCTCAAGGTTTCAGCGTTATTGTCATTATGTAACACGGTTGCACAATGAGATGGCAGTCGTAGCGCCCACCACGCCACACACACGGTAAACGTAGAAACAAATATTGTAACGTGATCACGGAAGGCTTGCATCATGTGGATGTGCCGACAGTTGTCTTGTCATTACTTACAATTCCTCACGGGGGAGACAAAAACTATGCACTATAGCTTTAATTATTTACATAGCGCATACATTTTTCATGACATTACACAGACTATAAGGTCTGCCGAAATTACAGCTTGATCGAGTTCTGGCAGAGAATCTACTATAAGCTCTAACTTATTTATTTTGTATTGTTTGTTTAACAGGGACAGCCCCTATTAATGAACAGTGCTGTAAATATGCCAGGATTGGGGCCAAAAGGCTACATTTCATCTGTAGCCCCTGGACAGATGTTACAATAAACTGAGATACCGGTAATAAACACACATTTTTCCTGCTTCAAAAACAAATACTTTACTTCAGGCCTGCAACTAAGGATTATTTTCACTGTTGATTAATCTGGTGATTATTCTCTAGAAAAGGTGAAAAATGTGAATCAGTGTTTCTCAAAAGCCCAAGATGAAGTCCTCAAATGTCTTGTTTTGTCCACAACTCAAAAATATTCAGTTTACTGTCACAGAGCGAAGAAACTACAACATATTCACATTTAACAAGATGGAATCAGATATTTTTGACTTTTTTCATAAAGAAATGACTCAAACCATCGATAATCAATTATCAAAATAGTTGCAGATTAATTCAAAAGTTGACAGCTAATCGATTCATCTTTGCAGCTCTATGAAGTAACAAATGTACAGGCTCCTCCTAGAGCTTTGCAGCTAACAGCTCTTCATCTTAATTTGTACTAACTACTCTGAGGTTCATGCATGTGCTTCTTCATTTGTTCCCCATCGACAGCTGAACGCAGGATAAATGTGTAGATTAATCAGTGAGACAAGACTACACATTGACTTTCATTTAGTTGGAATCTTTCCAGTGCTATTACCATGTTTAAAACATGTGCTGAGGCTCAGAGGAACACTGACCTTGTAAAGATTTGTTATTTATTAATCAAGTGAAGGAATGCTGCCCGTGCGTGATCTTCCTCAGCCTGTTTAATATCCACACCTGGGAGATTCCTCTAACATCTAACAGCGAACACTGGGAACATCCCAGTGCCAACGGTTTGCTGATATATTAGTCTTGCTTTGCCAGACCTTCCTCCACAGCGCTGTGGTGGAAGGTCTGGCTAGTGCACACAGCATTCCTGGATGGGAGAAAAACGTGCTCTGATTTATTGGCATCTCTTTAAACCAATCACAATCGTCTTGGGCGGTGCTAAGCGCCGGACGGAGCCATGGTGCTTCTGCTAAATAGCCTCGGGAAGGAACTTGTTTTGGTGGAACATGTGTACATTCAAAAGTAGTTTTAGTCGTGCAACAGAAAACTCAGATTGGACAGATAGTCTAGCTAGCTGTCTGGATTTACCCTGCAGAGATCTGAGGAGCAGTTAACCATAGAACGCCAACACAAAAGGATCATTAGACCGGAAATCCGGCAGAAAAGAAGGACGTAAAAAAAAACTAAAGTCTTTCACTCAGGAAATGTGTGTTCCTGGGGAGTGTTTTAATCCAAACCACGATCTTTTTCCTAATCTTAACTAGTCGTTTGGTGTCTAATCTTGACTTTCGTCACAGCTAAACGCTCATATTTTGTGGACTAAATTTAACCGTAAGGTCCGCCGAAACGACCGGCAGCTCACGCTGCTTTGTACCCGGCTCAATGTCACCTATTTTCGGATAACTGAACAGAGGTCTGTAGCTGCGTCACAAGCTCTGTAGCGGCTTAAACAACTAGCAACCGGCGCTCAGCGTCACGGAGCTCGTAGCCAGCTGGAGTCACGTGACCAGCCGGCGGGATATTTTGTGTGTGCATACATTTTCGTACAATATCATACAGACCCGTTAATGAGAATGCATTGATTTCAAACATTAAAGTTCAGAAAACTTGTAATTAAAAAAAATATTGACTTAATGTAAGTAATCAACTGGGGAAGTTTCATGTTGAGAGCTGTTAGTTAAAATATTTTCCCTATTCACCTGCACTGTCTCCTCTGAACATGGGCTGCAAGGGGAAATTTGCATCACTAATTTTAGTATTTTTCAATACTTTCCACCGCTTCGATCTCTTCAGACTTTTTATATGTTATAGAGGAGACTTTTATGAAACTAGATCAGATAATAGAGTTTCTGTTGGGTCATGTTGCATAATGCCTGTACTATAGAGATGCATGGCAAAAGGAAAAGAAGGAGAAACACATCTACTTGTTCAAAGACTTGGATATCAACAGGTTTTTGGATATGAGCACACATCGCAACAGCGGCCTTTTCAAGAAGCTGGTTGAAGGAATGAAAGAGGGACGCTGTGTTCAATTCCAAAAAGTCCACTTTGAAAAAATCCTATTTTGCACGACTACATGTAAACGGGAATATGAGTGGAGTATTCACTTTCGTTAGCCACGTAAACAGCTTAGTCAGAATATTATCTTTTTCAAAATATGTGCAAAAAACTGATTATTATGTGCATGTAAAGGTAGTCATCAATGATGCTAACATGCTGATGTTTTGCAGATATGTTTAGCATGTTAACCATCTCAGTTTAGTGAGTTAGCATGCTTAAATCGACTGATTAGCATGAAACACAAAGTACAGCTGAGGCTGGTGTATGTCATTAGTCAATTTGGTCATAAACCAAAGTTCTGCACAATGATGATGGCGCTAGATCAAAGGTTAATCAGACAAGGTATTAAAATTCACGTTGAAGGGACTGCAATGGATGTGTGAATTTTTAAAAAGAAAAACTCTTCAAATCAGCTGAGTGCAGGCAGCCGAAAGGGCATCTAAATTAAACTTCTGCCTGGCTGCTAATTGAAGGGATTTAAACTTGTTTAGGGAATCAGAGACGCATTCACACAAGAGTTACTGGCAATAATAACTAGAATTACTGCCTCACGGTTGTATTCCTCCACCACCAGTGACTACTGTTTATTTCAACCTGGAAAGTGACTGATGGGAACAACATTCTTTGACATTGGTCCAGTATTAAGCGAGATCGCTGCAGACCTTTACAAAAGTGCTCGTTTTGCCGCTGACAGGCTCAGATTATTATTCTAAGTGTTTGACAACATTATAGAAAGGATCCCTACAGAGATAAACTATGTTTGTTTCAACCAAAGCTAGAGTTATGATGGTTGGAAAAGTGGACAGACGACCCCAAAAAAAGACAAAAAAACTTTTCATAGTTTCATTTTTTTCTGTCGGCTTTGAATGAAGTGTGTTTTATAATGCTAAAATTACTGTTTATTTACATGGAGTCTGGTGGGTTAAGCGAACGCAATTTTGCAGATGTTTTTATGTTTAAAAAAAGGATCTTACTCTTTAACAGAAAGGTCGACCTCCTTAGAAATCCTTTCCATAATGTTGTCAGACACTTAGAATATTAATCTGAGTCTGTCAGCGGCAAAACGAGCACTTTTGTGAACGTAAATACAAGCTGCACAATTGCAACTTACATTGCAGCATGTTTCGCCACGGCCGACTGCAGCGATCTCGCTTAATACTGGACCAGTGTCACATTTGTGTGAAATGTTGTCACAATTACCGTAGGAATTCTTGAGTTATGGCCCGAAAACGCATTTTGTGAAGCCACAGTGACCCTTTGACCACCAAAAATAACCAGTTAATCGTTAAAATCAAGTGGACGTTTGTGCCAAATGTGAGGACATTCCCTTCAGGGGGTCTTGGGATATTGCATTCACAAGAAAGGGACGGACAGATGGACCAACAACCCGAAAACATAATGTCTCCTGCCACCGCTGTCTCCGGCGTGGAGGCATAAAAAAGTAAGTAAAAAGGAGTGTTTATGTGAGCATCCCAAAGGATATTTATGCGGATAAAAGCTCTTTCTTGAGACGTTACTTGATCTACAATTTTGACCAAAGCATGTTGAAAGTTAGTGAGTATCAACTGTAACTAAAACACATCTTTTACGGTCTAAAGACCGTAAAAGATGTCTTTAGACCGTAGTTAAACTGATTTTGGTGGCCTGTTAAACCATCTACAGTATGTTAGTATTTCTCTCACGAAGAACAATGAGAAATCGCAGCTGTGTCATGTCTTTTTTGTTTATGACTATATCCCCACGGCATATTCTCCCTCCCTGATTAATTTAGCCGAGTCATTGTTTGTACTAAAATGAGGGCTGTATTGTACCTGCCTCTATTCATCCAAAACATCAACACATATCAATTCACGGCACGACAGGCCGCAGGTGTGACTCTGAGGGCTTCTGGAGAATTCTTTCAGAAGGAATAACAAAGCTGCAAATGAACTGAGCAGCTGCTCGTGTTCATTAATTTACTTTGAGTTTCTGTTTTACCTGTCAAGCCATAATGAAATTCACAGGGAAGCCAAACACCAAACAAGGTTTTTCAGTTGCCTTCTTAATTGTCAGCTTTGCTTGGAAGTTACTTTTTTGAAATGTCTCGATTCTAAACCGAGGTTATAAAAGTAATTACTTAAAAAAGGAACATTTAAGGACATTTAACCCTTTTTTTCCAATTGAAACGATAAGAACTAGGTTGAGGATAAGGTTTTTATGGGTCGTACATAAAGTCGGATATATTTGAGATTAGGGCTGCAACGATTAATATTTTATTTTTGATAAATCTGCTGATTATTTTCTGGATGAATGGATTTCTTGTTTAGTCTATAAAATATCAGAAAAATTTGAAAAATGTGGGGTAACTACGTAAGAGTGACATGACACTGTCCAGACACATGAACCCTAACCATAACTTCTCATGACAAAAACCAAATGACACTGTCTGACAGAAGCGTTATGTCATAAACGTTTATGACTTGTTTATAAGGTTTATGACACGTTCATGACAGTCATGTCACTCTTATGTAGATACCTTCAAGTAAAGTGTAACCAAATGTGGATCAGGGTTTCCCAAAAGCCCAAGATGACGTCCTCAAATGTCTTGTGTTGTCCACAACTCAAAGATATCCAGTTTACTGTTACAGAGGAGAGAAGACACTAGAACATATTCACATTTAAAAAGCTGACATCAGAGAACATTTACATTTTTTAAATAAAAAATGACTCAAGCAGATTAATTGATTATCAAAGTAGTTGGCAAATAATTAAACAGTTGAAAATTAATCGATGAATCTTTTAAATTTTTAGATGGCAAAAAAGTGAAAGCCTTTGTGGCTTTGTAATCTAAGGTTGTTTGGAGCAATAACTCCACCTCCTCGTCTGTCCAGACAAAATTGTCAGCTTTTGTTGTTCGCTTGGCCATGTTTTGCGCTACTAGAGAGAGAAGTACAAGGAAGGTTCTACGCAGGCGCGTAGACTTGTTGGTGTTGTGTGGCAGTATTTCACACTACCACCTAGCCGCCTGGTGTGCATAATACATCGAATTTCACACACTTTTGCGTCACCATATGCACGCAGACGCAGATTTCCCCCCCATAACGCTCGTCTCAACGCGGAATAAAAAGTGAGAACGCAACGCCACTTTTGCGTTTTCTCTTTAGATCGTTTCCGTCTAAACATAGCCTAAGTGACTGAGAGATTTTGTGCCGGTTCTTAGGAAACCACTGACATGTATTCCGGGTTTTTGTTTTCTTACTCACCACGTCTAAGAAGGTGTTCTCCAGCGATCTGTACTCTGGAGAGGTTTTGTTGAAGAGGTCCTCAGAGAAGTCCATGTTGGTGACACGCAGGCTGAAGAACACCACCAGCTCCCTGCCCTGGCCGGCCGTGGTCATGGAGGGCGTGGTCAGGTATCTGACTGGAGGCGGGGCTGTGACGCCGACAGCGGTGCCTTCCTCCACCACAGGTAGGAATCCGCTCCCCTCGTCTGGCAGCTCGTTTGACTCTGTGGCTGTTACGTCCGTTTGGTCCAGCTCCACCGCCAGGTCCTTCACAGCCTCATCTACGACGTCTTCGGTGCCTGGCGCTGGGATGGTTTGGCCTTCGCTTCCTTTTGGTACTGCGTCTTCCAGGTCTTCGTCGATAATGACGACAGCTGGCTCCGACTCTTCCTCTGGCGCCGCGCCATCTTCCTCTGAAGACTCAGGGGTAGAGGGGATTACAGATTGCTCTTCTACCTCAAAGATGCCAGAGTCTACTGTCGGGCTGGGTGCGGACACATCGATTGAAGTTGCCATAGGTGTAGGGAAGGAGTCTGAAACCGGTGCTGCCGTTGCACTGAGGTCTCTTTCTGGGGATGAATCACTTTGTTGCGTTTCCTCCGGCACATCTTCTGTGACTTCAGCACCCTCTGATGTGTCGTGGTTGTCTGCAGCTGTCGACTCTTTGAAATGTCAGGCAAAAAAGGCTAAATGAAGTCATGAGCGCTCACAAAAGGGTTTCCACAAAATACAAAAATCTGCCTGCTGAGTGAATTATACATTCAAACTGGTTCATGTTGAATTTTTAGCTAGAATCCCTCATTTTTCCATTTCATTCCTTAGTATTTGAGATAATCAGAAAATAATGTTAAACATTTGTACAGCATTTATCTCACGGCGCCAAACTGCTTCCGTTTGCTGCATTTCAAATAAAAAACAAGATCAGAAGGCATACAGCCCTAAAAATAGAATATTAATGTCACAGGATCTTTATTTATCTGCTTAAATGTCAATGCACATATTTCATGTTCCTCACCTGCGATATCAGAGGTTGTTTCAAACTGTAGATCGCTCTCTGGTGTTTCTGTCGGTGTGGGGGCACCAGTGTCACTTTCCACTTGTGTGTCTACACCGTCACCACCCTCCTCCGTGTAAAAGTCATCGACGACGGGATATTCGTGGTCAGTTTCACCTTCATTTTCTTCAGAAGGTTGGATGTCTATCGGTAAGATGGGTAAGTTATCTTCCTCATGTGGCCGGGGATAGTTCGGTCCAACTGGTGGAAGGAACTCGTTATCTTCAATAACCTGAACAGTATCCTCTCCGAAGTGAAGATCGTCCGCGCTGTCCAATGGGTGAAGGATTTTAATTGATTCAGCTGGTGGCTCAGTAACTTCTCCGTCTGGTTCTGGGACATCAACTCCTCCCACTCCTTCCTCCTCTATTTCTGAAACTCCGGGTAAATCAAGATCTGTGCCTTCCTTTGGGTCGGTTTCATCCTTGGGATTCTCAACAACCTCCTCTTGTTCTTCCTTAAAAACATCCGCTGCCTCTTCTCCGGCCTCTGGGGGAAGTTGCGGTTCTGAAATGTCCTCAGGCTCTTCCTGTGGTACTGGAACTACTTCCTGCTCTGGTTTTACATCCTCGACTACATCCTCATCTGGTTGTAGTACATCTGCTACTTCTTCTGACTCTTCCCCTGGTTCTGGTACTGGCGATATCTCTACAACCTCCACCAGTTCTTCACTTGGTTCTGAGGCATTTTCTGGCTCCTCCTCTGATTCTGCAGTCTCAACTACCTCATGTCCTGTTTCTGTCACTTCGGTTTCATGCCCTTCCTGTTCTGGTTCAGATGCTGGTTCCAACTCTTCAACCACACCTTCACCTGGCGCTGGAGCATCAACAACTTCCGTTTCTACTTCAGAAATCTCCACAACTTCCTCCTCAGCTACCTCTCCTTCCTGTTCAGAAACTTCTGGTACCGTTTCCTCAGAAACTTTAGGTATTGTTTCTTCTGATCCGGCTGGCTCAACCACCTCTTCTTCTTGTTCTGACACCTCATCTACATCCCCACCAAGTTCAGACTCTTCCTCTGCTTCTGGAGCTGCTGCCTCGTCTTGATTTTCTGCCACCAACTCTTCCTCTGGCTCTGAAACTTCAGCTACTTCTTCCTCTGGCTCCGAAACTTCAGCTACTTCTTCCTCTGGCTCTGAAACTTTAACTCCTTCTTCCTCTTCAACTACTTCTTCCTCTGGTTCTTCCTCTTCAACTCCTTCTTCCTCTTCAACTACTTCTTCCTCTGGTTCTTCCTCTTCAACTACTTCTTCCTCTGGTTCTTCCTCTTCAACTACTTCTTCCTCTGGTTCTTCCTCTTCAACTACTTCTTTCTCTTTCTCTGGCTCTGAAACTTCAACTACTTCTTCCTCTTCAGCTACTTCTGTCTCAGGTTCTGACACCTCTAAATTCCGTTCCTCTGGTTCAATTTGTTCAGGTTCCACCACTGACTCTCCCTCTGGCTCTAACAATTCAGTTTCCAACTCTGAAACATGTTCTGTTTCCGAAGCCTCGCCGGGGTCATAAGGTTCAGGGCCTTCCTCATCCGGGAGAGCATTACCTTCTTCGTCTTCTAGAAGCTTTTCTATCGGCTCAGTGGGCGTCTGGCCCGTGATGCCTGAAAGTGTCGTGATTGGGAGTCCCGCATCGGACACTTCCTCTCGAGCGGGAGCTGTAGTTAATGATGTCTGTGTGGTGGGGGTGACAGCATCCAAACTGGGATTCTTACTGTCATCATCAATGGGAGTAAGGTCTTCCTCTGATATCAGGTTAGGAGACAGGCTGATGTAGGGAGCATCGGTCTCCAGCTCCAGAACCACAGGAGGGGTCGGGATGTAGTCTCTCACGAGTTCCCCAGTTTCGTCGTGATGAATGGTTTCAATCTCATGTGTAATGATCAGCACTTCTTCCTCCTCGTCTTCACCTAATTGCTCGGGCTCACCCGCTGCCGTCATCTCATCGTCCGGGACGGCTGTGGGATCCAGCAGGGTGACGAGGGCGTTTTCCTTCTCCATGGGTGTGAGGGGAACCTCCAGCCGTGGTTTATCAACTTCTGGCTCGTCAATGGAAACTTCAAACTCGTTGTGTGAATCGGGCTCACTGGACTGTGGAGGGATGGGTACATGACATCATTAATGCAATGAAAAAGGTTGTCATTTGTCAAACATAGCATTTGAGTATTCACCGAAGTATTTTAAATCCTAAACATATATATTTAATTCCAAAAGCTCATGTCATTCAGGGTAAGTGTCAGTAACATTTTATTATTAGTTTCTTCATAATTTCTAGAGGAGCCCATTTTTAACAATACATTCTTAAGAAGGATCTAGAAAGAATTAACTCTCAACTTGCTCGTCTGGTTCAGTCTGCCATGAAGGTGATGGACTGGAATCCTCTCCCTTTAGCCAATCTGTAAGCAGTCTGTACTCAGACAAGCACAGAGAGTTTTACCCGATCCGTCGCACATCCTCCACCCCGAGTATGAGCTCTTATCATGCAGCAGACAATACAGAGTCCACAAATGCAGAGTGAACCTGTTTAAACCCTAAATTCCAGTTCCAGTAGCAATTACACAACCTCTTACCTCGTTCACTACTTCTACTGTAGAGGTGGCTGTCAGTGCTGGCAAGAGGATTGCTTCTGTCAAACAGAAAGCAGAACAATGCATTTTTGTAATTGAGATATACAAGTTTCAGAACGTTCTAATACGCGGCAAACCCATTTCATTTTCTGAGTTTTGCATGTAGTCTTTATATTTAAGTTAAAAAAGAAAACTACGACATAAAAACTGACAATAACATCTGTTAAGAGATGTCATCACTGTACCTGGTTCGAAGTTAAGCGAGTCCAGATCGATCGGCAGCGAGGCCTCCTCCCGTAGAGCCTTGGCGACCATTTCCCTGAGGCCAGAGCTGACTGAAGTCTCCGGGGTGCCGGTCGCCGTCTCTGAATTCTCTATGTTTATTTTAGGTGCATTAATCTCAAAGACAAGAGAGTAGTGCACCGAGATTCCTCCGGGCCTGAAAAGGAAGATATTATCTCTGTGATTCAGAGTTGATGACTCTGATTCTTCACACTGACGGTATTGATCAAGTAATCTATAATCAACCCTCAGTAGCCACTATTATCGTGATTTTGTCAGTGTCACAAGTCCTGAAAACGTTGAATGTCAATGAAATGTTTTTTCAATGTCTCCATTAATATTTCAGAGATAATACAGTGCGGACATGTGGTTTAGATAAAGCAGGAATCGGTTGAATCTCTGCTTTCACGTTCTTTTCATCCCAAGATCACACGTCACTCACACAGCAAATTAGGAAGATGGCTTGTGACTTTCGTCATCTGCCTCTCTGTGTCAAATTGGTGGACTCGCGTGTCCGTTCTGTAAAACCTAAGATTCAAAGATTCTCATTTCCAGCAACAAAACAACTAATCCACATGAGTAAAGTTATGTTTTCACAAGAGATTTAAAGAACTTCAAAAAGCGTACATCTTATATCTTTACACATTTTCTCTGTGAAAAGAAAGTTGAGTTTTTTCTGAACATTTGGATTTGAAACATATGGGTATCAGGTTGTATGCAAGTACCCGTAAAAGGTGGATTTAAGAAGATATGTAAAATTGAGAAAAAGCACTTAGACATCAGAGGGTTAATGGTAACTTTGGATTGAAGGGATTCAGATTCTCAGCATGAGCTGCAGAGAGAGGACTTCAGTGAAACACACAGCAGGAGACCAACAAAGGTAATCCAAAGTCGTGTGGCGCTGCAGTAAAGAGAGGCACATTCTGAATGCCAGGCATGAATATCTGTAGCTGTATAGGAAAAGAGAGAGACCGCATCAAAGCTTCATCAACATTCTGCACAGCTATCATCATCAAGAAAAAAATAAGCTGATTCGCTGAGATGAGATTGTTGTTAGAAAAGCGATAATGTGATTTTTTTGTGAGAGCTGATGACTGCCAAACAAAAGCACTTCTTCATTACGTTGCTGCAGTGGTGCTTCTGCATCTAAAAACATCCACTGCGTCACTTTGTTCCAGACCCAGACAGCTCTTTGTCTGGACTGGACCTGACTGTGTCCCATATCTGTCAACACACACCTTGTGTCCGCTCTGCAGGTGGCTGCTGTCCTGAATTTCACTGACTTCTGATCCATGTAAGGCTTTCTTTGTGGAACATGTCCTGATCTTTTGGATGTTTGCTCCTGTGTGTTGCTGCCTTATATAAGTCATTTAAAAGAGTAACAGGTGATATGTGTCTAAACCTATTTTCTGCTGTTGAATATACTTCACCTGTTGCCAAATCATGTTGTCAGACAGAATCTATTTTAAGCATTTTTTCTTTGTTCTTATTTTGCTCTGATGAAGGCAGGCGGTGGCGGCTCTCGTGGGTGTTGCACACACACTAAAGGCTTTTTTAGCTTTTCAAGCAGAGAAAGGTGCCTTGAACTATTCTCCTGGGGAGATCCCACTTCCTTAACACAAGCAAAACCGCTTTATTCTTTCCCTTTTGTCTTTGTATGTGTACACCTCGGTTTCAAAGAACTCGTTTCATTTATCCGACGTACAGAGCTGCACTTTCTGGCTTGTTTTCACTTTTCCCAGATCACACCAACAACTTAGAGCTCCAATAATCAATGCTTTTATATTAACAATGACTCAAATAACTACTTGTAGTGTGGACAAACTCTGCAGTTCTAAGGAGTGTTTTAGTCTCTTGTAAGTCTTTTTAAAGCAGATTTCCTCTCTGGTTCAGTCTCAGTGTTTTCAGCAAACAGCGGACGGACACAGTTAGAGACGAGCAGGTGAACAAGTGTTTTAAGGCCTAGTCCACACGTACACGGGTATTTTTGTGAACAGGTTTTTTTTTTTTTCCTTCCATCTAAAAGAAATCCTGTCCCGTTTTTATTTTGATATTGTGTTTCACTTTGTAACTGTGAGTGAGTCTCAAATTGATGTTTGCCCGGAAATTAAAGGGTGATTAAGAACTTTCAAGAGTGTGACTTTAAAGCCGTTATCGACTTTGTCCCCTTCCTATTTGCATCAAAGCTCAATGAAAACATGTAAAAACCTTCTACTAAAGAAAAAGCTTTGTCATTTTGGGGTACTTAAAACCAAAGTATTATCAACATAGAAATAAAATGAATAAAACATTTTTTCCCTCGATTATAAATCATGTTACTGCCACATTATACACATGACGGTTCATGCCTTACAGCAGTGGTTTCAGTATTCCTTCAAAAAGTTTGCCAAATAAATCAGAGGGGGTCTCAATATATTAGATAATTGAACACGAGTTGTGTGAGAGTTTGTAAAAATATGTTTTAATATAGTTTTGCTGTTGTCAAAGTTGCCCACTTGAATTTGTGAAGAAAACTTTTGAGAGTGAAGAATTCCTTTGAGCCTTAAAATCAAAAGGAGCTAAAAGAGGAAACTGTTGAGGGGAACTGCAGAGTCAGTGGATCATTTTCTGTAAGTTTGTCACCACAAGTTTCCTCTGTGAAATCATCATTTGATCGACAATATAGTAGTATTGATTAGTGTAGTACTGTTTTTGTCAACGTCTGTACACATTTAATCCAGTTTCCCAACTGTCTATGAACCAAACATATGCATTTATTAGTGTTGCACTGCAGTAAAAAATAAACAGATTGGACAAAATCAGAATAAGTTGAATATGTTGTACAAAAAAAGGAAAAACGTATTGTTTTGGCTTAATGTTCAAAAAAACCACGTAAGAGACAAAATATGTTGTCAACAGAAACATATTCCTGATTTCTTTCTTCTTCTTTTTAATTGAAATAAAGTGAATAGTTATACGAGTTTCCACTAAATGTGTTTAATTTGTTTTGTGGCGTGTGGCAGACAAAAGCAGGAGGAGTCTGAGACTCCTTCATCAGATTAGAGGACGAGCTCCCGCTGAGGCCTCGCCCCCGTATTGTTGGCCGTGACAGCGTCAGACACCATGGGGGGGGCTAATTAACGAGGGGAGCAGCTTGACAATTACTGCATCCACAAGTCTCCCTGTTCCACTGCTCACCTGTCTGCTCTGATAATGAGGAAAGGCAGAGTGCTTCAGAGGGAGTGGTAATCTTTAACAAGAAAGGTCGGTTACACTTTACTTGAAGGTATCTACATAAGAGTGACATGACACTGTCATGAACGTGTCATGAACATTATAAACACATCATAAACGTTTATGACATAACGCTTCTGTCAGTAAGTGTCATTCGGTTTTTGTCATAACAAGTTATGGTTAGGTTTGGGTTAAACGTTTAGGGATAGGGTTAGGGTTCATGTGTTCATGACAGTGTCATGTTACTCCTATGTAGATACCTTCAAGTAAAGTGTTACCGAAAATTCTTAGCGGTAGTTTGGTCCTTGCAGGATAATGTGATATTTCTGCTTTGTGTTGAACTGTCTGGACAGTTTTGGGGTAAATTAATCTTTCTTTCTGCATCCAGTGATGGGGACATAATTACAGTACTGTATTGCTTTTTGCCGTAACGCAGTAGTATAACGCATTACTAATAAAATTATGATTACATATATATTATACCCGTTAAAATCTCAGTAATGCATTTTAACTCAATATTAAAGAGTAACTGCTGTTTTTTCCAACCTGGACCCTATGTTCCTATGTTGTTGTGTCCAAGTGTCTGATGAGAACAACAATCTTTTATTTATTTATTTTTTGGCCATTTTTAGGCCTTTATTGACAGGACAGCTGAAGAAATGAAAGGGGAGAGAGAGGGGGGAATGACATGCAGCAAAAGGGCCGCAGGTCGGAGTCGAACCTTGGCCCCGCTGCGTCGAGGAGTAAACCTCTATATATGGGCACCTGCTCTACCAACTGAGCTATCTGGGCGCCCAGGAACAACAATCTTTGACATTTGTCCAGTATTAAGCGAGATCGCTACAGTGGACAACGGCGAAATAAGCTACAATGTAAATTATTTTGGTGAATTTAACTCAAAATTTATGCAAAAGTTGGCAGAGCGCTTGTGCCCCACATGTAGAAGTTTATTCCTCGACGCAAAGGCACAGGGTTCAAATCCGACCTGTGGCGTTTTCCTGCATGTCTCCCCCCTCTCTCTCTCTCCACTTTCGTATCTAAGCTGTCCCAGTGTTTAAAGGCGGAAATGCCCCCCAAAAAATAATAATAATAAAAAAAGTAAAAGTAGTGTAAAGCATTACAATTCAGAGAAAGAAATTTTGTAATATAACTATGTGCTCTCAAATGATAAGTAACATGTATCTATAATGTATAACATTTAGGAAGTAACTTGCCAAACACTGACAAACTAATTGGATCCAAATAAAGGCTGGGCTACATATTGGCAGGAACCTGCACAAACACACGAGGGGGGGGGTGGATACTACAGGGAATGTGTCTGTATTTACCCGTCAGTGTCCTGCGTCTCGCTGCACCGGGGAGAAGAAATAAACTGATTAAAAACCATCACAGGAGGAACAACACCAACAGGGCAAGGAAACTGCGCCAGTCCATGTGTCACTTCAGATTCTACACAAAACTACTCAACCAAAGCATCTGGAAACTTCAAAACTTCAAAGGATTTCTCTCAAGCGTGACCCATCTGAACAACAAGCAACGATCAATGGTTAAAGCTCCTACTTATACAAAGTAAAACAATCAAAAGATGTTATTCTGCTTCATCAGGTCCGCGAGGATCTGGTTTTATAGATCTACAAGTCACGTTAAATCCAAGAAAGAGAAATGAGGTCATTTATATTCAACAACTCAGACACAAAACATGAAAGATGTTTGATCTTTAAAAACACAAATGACATTGGTACACTATTACCCGAAACTTATAATTCCACATCAAAGTGCCAAAGCTCTGACTGATGTCCTGTCTGTTTTTCTACTTTTATTGTGTCCTTGGCTGATTCTCTACAAACGGCTGAGACATATCAGAGTTAATGTTACAGTCTTATCTTCTCTCAGTTTTTATTATATTTCATTTTATTTGATCTATTCAGTTGTATATAATTTGGCTTTTTGAGTGCATTTGTTTCTTGTCTCATCTGTTTGTGTGACTCGGCTGTTGTCACATTAATCTTTCCCTTAGGGATTAATTAAATACTTTGATGAATATAATAAAAAGGCTGTTCAAGCTGTTTATTAGCCTAATAATCAGACACATTGCCACTTTGTTTATTTTGTTTAGCCCGAACCATTTGGCAGTGAGCTTCATGTCCATCTCGTCTACATGGTTTTTCATGCGGCGGGTAAGTTGTGGTAGCAGTTGTTAGGGGCAGTTAACATTTGTCAAGTTAGTTGAAGAAATATGACAATCTAAGAGTTATTTGTTGACTAACAACACCTTGTACAGCTGCGTCATCTCATCCAAGCTTGTCGCCATTTTTGTGGCCATCTGGCACAGTGATGGGAAACATATTTATGAACACAACATTAGATCTAAAATGCCAACCTTACAACAAACAACTTTTCAAGCGTTTCCACTATCACAGACTAATTTCCAATATCCTTATGAAACCCTGAAAGTCTTGCTAGAGTTGGGGGTCCTCCTATTGTCTCCATCGTTTAGTGAGAGGTCATAAAACTCAGTCGCAGTCAGTCTTCCTCCCGTCTTGACAATCAGACAAAATCAAACGTGTTTGGTATTATCCTAAGTTTGAAGTTTTGGTAGTGAAGTTAAATCACGTGAACATTGTCAACAACCAATGGGTGCTCTCCCTCCAGCTCCAAACAGGAAACAGCAAACTAGAACCGGTGTTGTTTATGATTGCTATGGCGCCGCGCTAAGCTAAACGCTAAAGAGGGAAAGTTGTTGATTTTCAACCTTTCAGAAGCGAGTCATCCAAAGGGAGTTTTACCAGCAGATAAACTCAGACCTCTTGGTACTGGAGACATTTATCTGCATTTACAGTAGAACAGAAAAACTTTCCCTCAACTTAAAGACATGCATGCAACTAGGACTACAGTTGAAAATTAGCCGACTGGCGCATTTACAGAAATGTTGATTAATGTGCATTGTCCTAATATAAATAAATAAATCTTCTTCTTCTTCTAACTTACCAGCTAATGCTAGCTGTAGCTAGCTAGCTTGGTTAAATCTTTCAAAAGGAATCTAGCTGTAGTCTTGCAATGTGTGACCCTGCAAGATCCCCAGTCTCTACATGTTATGACAGTCTTTAACGTTAGATGTGAGATGGTGTCAGACTTTAGTCTTTTCAAAGTCTCCTACTGTCTGGTAGGCTTTAGGCAGCGAGTCAGATGTCTGGAAACCAGGCCATTATTGTTGAGTTTAAAAAAGTTAAAACAATGCTGATCTTTGATATTAATGTACTTTGATGTTTTGATGTATTCACAATGTACGCTGCAGCTGAGTTAGACAGGAAAATTGCAACCCAATCAATATCCTTCTCTTTCATACCGATTCCACTTGAGCAGTAAAAAATTAGCTTCTTCGTGTTAATTAAATCATGTCCGTCTCCTAAGCTTAGAGGGGGCGGCCCTTCTTTTGTCACACACCTTTTGTCTATCGGTCTTGGAGCCGACCCCTGCTGAAGTGCAGACTAGATTAGAACAAAAGAATGTTCATTCCTGTAGTTTGAAAAGAACTGACACCGACATGGTAGGATCTTGTTTGTGACCGGAAGTAACCTCAAAACACATGGATTTGGAAATAACGCCTTCTTTTTGGGCGACGACGAACCAATGGAAAAAGTTTTCATCCAAGGAACCGACCACAACTTCAAAGGAATATATTTGTGAAAGTGAGAAATGTCTGGGACTGTAAAATGTGAATCCACAAGGGAGAGCTGCAGTGTAAAATCCTGTTCTGTCATGTCATTTCGTTATTAAATCTTTTTGTCAATCTTCATTGGACCAAGCCTCTCTTTCCTCAAAATTCAAGAAAACGCAACACTATTTCAAAATACGTGACCAAATTCAGTCTCTTTAGACAACACACGCAAATTTAACAGCCATCATCAGATTCTTACTATCGTGTTAATCAATTTTGGGTTTAAGAAAACCTGAAAATGGCCAAAAAAGGCCCGATCCACTTTATCCCAGTGAGAAGAGCACAGACGGTAATATTAAAAGAAGAAGACATGTTAAGGACACACTATTGTTAAGCCTCAAGGAGAAATAGCTCATCATCATGACAGTGATTAAATAATGAGAGCCTTCAATTTTTCAACCACTCAAGATTCAAGAACTCTTTAAAATCATTAGTGGTGGTTCACTGGTGCCAGTTTTTACTTTCTCCATAACCTTACTCAAAATCTTGTTTGGGTCTTTTATTATGAAAAAATGCAGTGAAAACATTTTTCTCCATCATCTGAGGACATTTTCTTTGTGGTCCAGAAGAAGAAGAACTAGTTACTTTAGTTACTCCACTACATTCATCTGTTACAGCTTTAGTTACTAGTTACTTTACACATTAAGATTTCTGTAAACAAAACACATGTAGTTTATAACATCTGATGTTTGATTCTAAAGTAAACTAGCCGACAATATAACGGCTACAAGTCCAGCTGAGATGATGAGACCATTAAACACATAACTGGTTGGATCCTTTACACACTTTTTTTTACTTTTAAAAGGTCCCATGTCATGACAATTTAAAGTTTTTTAACATTAATATGAGTTCCCCCAGCCTGCCTATGGTCCCCCAGTGGCTAGAAATGGTGATAGGTGTAAACCGAGCCCTGGGTATCCTGCTCTGCCTTTGAGAAAATGAAAGCTCAGATGGACCAATCAGGAATCTTCTCCTTATGAGGTCATAAGGGGAAAGGTTACCCCCCCCTTTCTCTGTTTTGCCCACCCAGAGAATTTGGCCCGCCCATGAGAGAGAGAGAGAGACATCATGGCTTTCAAACGAGCAAAGTGGCAATTGGTCAAGGCCACCCCCCCCCCTCCCCCCTCTCCTCCTCAATAGCTACAGACACAGAAATGGCACATCCTAAGGAAAGATCATTGTGGGACTGGCTGGCCTTGGCTGGAATTCTGCACCAAGGCTGAATTTCGTGAAAGAGACTTAAGATACAGTATTAGGGACCACTAAGGTCTATATAAAAGAGACTTCAGATACAGTATTAGGGGACCACTAAGGTCTATATAAAAGAGACTTCAGATACAGTATTAGGGGACCACTAAGGACTATATAAAAGAGACTTCAGATACAGTATTAGGGGACCACTAAGGTCTATATAAAAGAGACTTCAGATACAGTATTAGGGGACCACTAAGGTCTATATAAAAGAGACTTCAGATACAGTATTAGGGGACCACTAAGGTCTATATAAAAGCGACTTCAGATACAGCATTAGGGGACCACTAAGGTCTATATAAAAGAGACTTCAGATACAGTATTAGGGGACCACTAAGGTCTATATAATAGAGACTTCAGATACAGTATTAGAGGACCACTAAGGTCTATATAAAAGAGACTTCAGATACAGTATTAGGGGACCACTAAGGTCTATATAAAAGAGACTTCAGATACAGTATTAGGGGACCACTAAGGTCTATATAAAAGAGACTTCAGATACAGTATTAGGGGACCACTAAGGCCTATATAAAAGCATCCAAAAAGCAGCATGTCATGGGACCTTTAATACATTAACTACATTTGCCTGATGATACTTTTACTTATGGAACATGTTTAATGCAGGACTTTGTCTTGTTACAGAGTATTTTATAATGCTCAGGACTCACCTGATGCCCAGCACATGGATGGCTTTAAATCCCGGAAGTTTGTCAAAAACATGCTGCATCTGTAAAAAGAAAAAGGACTTTTTTAATCCCTAAACCATCAGTCAGGATGCCTCTCATCCCCTCCCCCCTCCGCAGAGGCCAATGCACAGTAATTAACTCTGAGCCGTCAAACAGGAGCTTGTTAATAAACTGGCAGGACGCCAATGTGTTGGTGTGAAGCTGTGCATGGACGGGAAACCCTCGCTGATATCTATGTTTGGGCCAGTTAAGCACCTGGACACTCTTATGACATAATCGCCTTTACGGGCTCTTTCAGGCAACATCCTGCTGCGAATCGCGTGCAACTCTAAGTGATCCCGATGCTCTCTTTCTTTCTTTTTTTATTGTAGAGTCTTTCAATGGCGGGATAACTTCAAAGGGCCTAATTAATCAACATGACGGTTCTGTTTTAGGAGCTCAATTAAAAGATAAACACCGGCAGAAAGAGTGGATTGTGGGTAATCTCCATTTCTCTGGCACTGACCTCGCGGCCCTCTAATGTAAGCTTCTTTACTGTCAGGACAGAGAGAAGAGATGCGTGGGGAGATGAGGAAGACCTGATGGGAGACAATACTGCTAACTTTACACGGAAGAGCGGAGGAAAAAACTGCTAACACTAGCTGTGTTCGAAACCGCTCCATCATTCCCTCACTCACTTTTCCCGATATAGTGTTAATTAAATAGTGAACTATATAGGAAATGACAAAACCAGATTTCGGACACTACACTGAAAACAGGAGATGCGCCCGTTGTTTGTGTGACGGAGGTGGGCGCACACAGCATCATGTAAAGAATAAACAAACTAAAATGCTTCTAAAATGTCCCTGAAACAAACCGAGCACTCAGGAGAATAATAACAGGTTGTGTGTATATATATATATATATATATATATATATATATATATATATATTGCATGTTACATATCCACTGTAGAAACTAAAGCCCGCTCCATTTTTCCTTTTCAGTTTCCACGGTTCCTTCTGCTTCTTCTTCTCCTCTGGGAAAAACACGGCCACGTTGCAGTGTGGGATACGGGAGCAAAATGTAGTGTACATCATATTTACGCTTAAATTAGCAGTGCATTGTGGGTATTTTATAGTGGACTATATAGTGAAGGAAATTAACCGCGGAGAATTCAAACACCACTACAGAATGGCGAACACACTATACAGGGAACTATTTCTGTGATAGGGAACGGTTCCCAACACAGCTACAGTGTTTCTCCACAGAATAATTAGAAAGATGATGTAAACACACATGGTGGCATTAAAGTTTGTACATAAAATCTTGATAATGATAGATCAGGGGTGTCAAACTCACTCTCACTACGGGAAAATAAAAATCACATCCAGGGCCAGACAAGTTTAGTTTATTGACAGTCACATTTCTTAGACTGTATTAATGCATGTCGCTTTGTTTGACGTTTGTCTCATTTTTATTAGGACTGCTGATATGAGGAAAATATGTGATAACGTTGTTGAATATGGCTATAACGATATAATACGATAAGCAGATATTAAAGTTACTCAGTTTTGCTGCTTTCAGTATTCTGCTAAAACACAACAAACTGCTTGTTGAATTTAAAACAAATGAAAGGAAATCATTTCCAACTTTCTTTTATTGAACATATTGAACATTAAATTGAAAATAAATGGCACCACTAAAAAAAGAACAGTTTCTTTTTAAAGTGTAATTTTTTGCTCATATTTTCTGTCAACTAACACAAAAAATCTCTAAGTGTCTATCGCAATGTGTCGCAGCCTTTATGCAATGTGTTTATTTTGCCAGTTGATATCGCAATAACAATTAAAAAAAACGGTATATATACGGTGCAACCCTAATTTTAGTAATTTTTGACAACATAAAGCCCTACAAAAGTCAGCAAAAAAAGCAGACAGACTACTCACAGCAACCTGTTTCTCAGCCTGCTGCTGCCCTGCTTTCAGCCCCCCCACCCCCCATCTTTTGGATGTGTGTGTGTGCTGCTGTGCGTCCCTGTGTGTGTAACAAGCATAGTGTGTGCATGCTGTGCATAAGCCTAGGAGCATTTTACTTACAGATTACAGAATAAAAAGTAAAAAATAGGAAACCCCACCTGGTCCTGCAGGTGGTGAGCCAGGTCGATGTACTGAGGGGAGTCTGGATCGTCCAGCAGTTCTCTGTAACCCGGATCCACCAGGTCGATGCTGAACTCCACCATCTGCTCCACGGGACTCTCTGGGACCACGTTGGGAAGCTCCGACTCCTTCAGGGAAACAAACACAAGTCAGTATCCAGGAAACACCGGAAGGAACGAGGGGACAGGTTTGGTCTGTAAACATCTCATTCTAAAAACCAAGGTTTTTAAGTTAAAATTTAAGATTTTTTAAGACCATTTTTAACACCATTTAGAATGAAATTTTATACCAACTTCATGAACATACTGGCAGAAGTATGTAGGATATATAATGGAATATCAGAAAGGATTTTCGGCTATAAAAATAGTTGTTTACCAAGTACTTGAACTTAATACAACATTTCATTGTAGTACTCAATACTAAATGCTACTAAGGTCTATATAAAAGCATCCAAAGAGCACCATGTCATGAGACCTTTAAAACACAGTAATAACTGTACAAAAGTGCAAAAGTAAACTTCCACGTCCGACACCAGGACACACAGATGTCTGAAATGTCCTGAAACGTGTCCTGCCTGCATTACACGGTACAAAATGATAGAAATGTCAGTCAGGTGGTGAAGTATGACTCCTCAGCTTCATATTCAGCATTCAGTATGGCTCAAGACGAGAAGACGGGGTGAAAAGAGTAATAACCTGCTCTTGTAAAAGTGAGTGACGGCAATTATTAAGGTAATTTCAGAGGACAGTCAGCAATTTCCTTGCTGTTTGACAAAATGAAAGCATTTTCACCGAACCTGCATCAGAAGAACTCAATGTCAAAGCTCAGGTGAGGCTTTTTACCTTTTCTGTATGGACTTAAATGAAGTCCTTCGAACAAAACCCATTCATTCAGCGACAGGCGACAGGCAAAAGCAGAAATTATCTGCAGACAGACAAAGAGTTGGGTATCATTTTTTTTTTTTTTTTTTCAATTCCCATGCCAAAATGATACCTTTAAAACGGATCATCAGACGGTACTTAAAAAAAGAAAAAGAAAAAAGAAGATCACAAAACGACAGTCGGCGTCATTAAAGAACGGCTTGTTTAGTGCTAAGGCTGTATGGTCAAACTTAAATGATTTGTCAAAAATGTAATGACAATAACGTATAACAATAACTTATTTCACCAGTCAAATGACAAAAGAAGAACCACTAGACGGCAGAAGGGAACTTTACAATAACATTGAATGCACCATGAGCTTACGAGGTGCAATTGAATGCACCATTAAGTCCTGTCGGTGTTGTTTCTCAGAGTGTCTAGTGTCCACGGTGTCTCAAAGTGCAGCTGGTCTCCTCTGTGTCTTTAGCTGCAGACCTGATGGACATCCCGGTGTTGGAATCCTTTTCCAGTGAAATACAGCCACACGTTAAGACTGTTTAGCTGTCAGCATTTTAAAAGCTTGTAAGCCAGCTCCTAGCTAACGGTTGGCTATCGTTACCTGCTGCCAAATGTAGTGTTACTCAGCGTTGCGTGCAGTGATGCTTCTGTTGCCTGATACGTCTGTTTCAGATGTTTCAGAGGGCTGTGTAGGCATTTAATAGGCACTGAAATGAGGTTCCGAAATCTACATTCAGTCCCATAGATACCGGTCTTTTAGTGTTTCAGAACCAAACCCTAGACAGACATGATGCACTGCTGCAAAAATGTTCGGCTGGAACAAACGAAGACATGAGGATTTTGGTTTAGCTCATTTAGTCTGTTTGTGCGTGGAGCACAAACATCTGTGCGTCTGGCGATGTCATTTGAAGTTAAAACATGGAAAACCATCGTTATTGGTCGTGAAACGCAACTGAAGTTTGTGTTTCTCCATTTTAAATACTATGGTTCCGGCCTAAAGACAGCAGCTTTCTGAGCAGAAAATCACTTCTTAGGGACGACAATAAGCTGATGAAATCCAGAAAAGGTAAGTGGATGAAAATCTGCTGTCTGCTCGACACATACCATCAATGTGTCTTTGAGCAAGGCACATAATCCACTTAACTGCTCCTGTGGAGCTGCTCATGTGTGGACGGTATAGATTAGTGCAGCTGGGAAAACGGTCAGCAAGTCGTGACGTGTAAATGACTTGTGGTTAATGGGCTAAAATATTTAAATTCCATATATCCTAGGCGGAAAGAAGAGAGACATTATAATCCACTTTTACTCCAATAAACCATGTGTCATTTCAGAAGAGGAGGCACTTGTACTTGAGTGTGACATTTGCAGCCTTCACAGGAGCAACTGTGTCCTGTCAAATCCCTCATTTAGCTCCTTCCTCCTTTGATTTGCTGTTGTAGATAAGAGTGCTGGCTAAATGCCTAACATGTAAATGTGAGTGCTTGCTGGTACCTCCTCAATTGGATGGGTCTGCTTGAGGCCGGGGCTTGGAGAGACACTCACAGGGCTGAGAATTGCTGGGGCTTCTGGCAGAGCGACAATGTCAACCTCTGCACCTGGAGCAAATGTCAAAGTGACTTTAATCACAGATTACCAGGAATAGTGTCACAGTTCATAGAGAGAAACATAATACTAGGAGACTTGAAAGGTAACTTTTTATTTTTTTCAACCTGGACCCTATTTTCCTGTGTTTTTGTGTCTAAGTGACTGATGGTAACAACAATCTTTGAAATTAGTCCTGTATTAGGCAACGAACAAGCTGCATGTATTGTTAATTTGTAGCGTAGTAGTTTTGTTTTTGCCCGCTGACAGACTCAGATTATTATTCGAAGTGTCTGACAACATTATGGGATGGATCCCTACAGAGATAGATCCTTTTTGTTTAACATGAAACAGCTTCAAAATCACCATCACCAAACCCACCAGGCTCCATGTAAATAATCAGTAATTTTATCATTGT
This sequence comes from Perca flavescens, assembly GCF_004354835.1. NCBI lineage: Eukaryota > Metazoa > Chordata > Actinopteri > Perciformes > Percidae > Perca > Perca flavescens. The sequence continues at coordinate 30,361,730 of NC_041348.1, forward strand.
AAAACACACTTCATTCAAAGTCGGCAGAAACAAAATAATCAAAAGCCGTCTTGGTTCATCTTTCCACTGTTCCAACAATCACAACTCTGGTTTGGTTGAAATAAACCCTTAATTCACCCATTTACATGTGGAGATATGCTGGCTGTATACACGCTAAAAGTCCTGATTATTTACATGGAGTCTGGTGGAGATATGCTGGCTCTATACACGCTAAAAGTCCTGATTATTTACATGGAGTCTGGTGGAGATATGCTGGCTCTATACACGCTAAAAGTCCTGATTATTTACATGGAGTCTGGTGGAGATATGCTGGCTCTATACACGCTAAAAGTCCTGATTATTTACATGGAGTCTGGTGGAGATATGCTGGCTCTATACACGCTAAAAGTCCTGATTATTTACATGGAGTCTGGTGGAGATATGCTGGCTCTATACACGCTAAAAGTCCTGATTATTTACATGGAGTCTGGTGGAGATATGCTGGCTCTATACACGCTAAAAGTCCTGATTATTTACATGGAGTCTGGTGGGTTTGGTGATGGGGATTTCGGGGCTGTTTCATGTTAAACAAAAAGGATCTTACTCTTTAGCAACAAGGTATATCTCTGTAGGGATCCTTTCCATAATGTTGTCGTACACTTAGAATAATAATCTGAGTCTGTCAGCGGCAAAAACAAAACTTTTAGTGACGCTAACTGACGGTGAACATGTGTCCTGTAGGGTTACATTAAAGCCCGGTTCACGGCTGCCGGTTACAGCGTTCTGGCTCAATACTGGAGCAGTTTCACAGATTTTTGACACTGAAGAATGGGGAAAATAGGGTCCAGGTTGAAGAAGAAGAAAAAACGAAAATGATCCTTTAATTTACATGCCATATAGCAGTAAACACTGAAATCAATATACATTTCACAGTTCATGGTACAAGAACACACAACGGTCATTACAGCACATTCTACGTCCAACAGCATCAGATTATGAGGATGCAATAAAAAACATTATAATGACATAATAACACTGTTAGTGTTGTGTCAGATAATTATAAGAGTTAATACCTGCTTTCTCAGAGATCTTCGGTGCCGGTGCAGGCGTCACCACTCCTCTACAGAAGAAGGAAAGTATTATTAAATCAATAATTTCAGCCAAGTAAAAACACATTTATGTTCACGCAGCGCTATGGGAAGAAGGTCTGGAAATGCGAGACTGATGTTCACGTTAATTGCATGCATGTAGTCGGAGAGAGACAAAGACTGAAGACATCCCTACCGTGACGGAGGCCTCCGGTCTCTCATCCGGTTCACCTTCTGTAAAAACACAACACGGAAAACAAACATTCACGGTTACGTGTCTGACACAGACACACACACACGCAGGGCAGGAGTCGTCCACAGGAGCGTCTGGTTTGTGATAATGATGCCATGTGTCAGTGGCTGCTGCTGCTGCTCTCGCTGACTCAACACCGGATTAATTGGCTTTGCTTACTTGCTGTGTTTGGGTCTGTTATGTCTTAACACTGTGGACTTGGGTTTACATAAATGCAATTATGTTCTTGTTGTGTGTTGTGGGTTTTAAAAACACATTGTGCTGCAGCTCTCCGGGGTCTCGAGGGAGTTTCCTCCAACCCTCCAGGCCATGAACCCGTTAAATCTCCACAGTTTAAAAAAAAAACGAGTGTGAATGTTAACGAGAAAAGAAAACTTTCCTTTCCTTTTCTGAGTTCACCCAATTTATTTATTTCTCTAACGTGCAGACGGTGTTGTTATGTCTGACAACACCAATGTTCGGTACGTTCCTATTAAATATTAAAACCGTCATTTGAATGGACTCTCAAGGCATCATTTAAACCGCCATGTTTAGTTTATATTTGTATTGTTTTTGTGAAGATTAGGGATACATATGGTCATTAAGGGATGGATATGGTCAACCAGGGGAGGAGTCAGAAGCTGGAAACATCCGGCGGCTCAGCCCAGACCTAGGGAGAGGGGTAGGGTGACCAGATGAGAATGGGTAAAATTCGGGACGAGACTGGGGGGGGGGATTGATTGGAATTATTAATTATTTTTATTCAGAAACTCAACTGTCTTGTCTTGTAAACCCAAAAATACAAATAAAAAATCGTTAAAATCATGAACTCAAGTGATGACGGGAGCTGGCTGCAGGACGACTCAATTAAAAACCACCATGAACAGTTTTTAATTTTCAATTGGACTAGAACTACTCGAGAGTCTGCTCTTGAGACTTTGCTCTAATTTTCGCAACAATTAGGCCAAGATTCGGGATTCGGGGACAACTGCTTGGATTTCGGGACTGTCCAGAATTTTTCGGGAAGTCTGGTCACCCTAGAGGGGGGTCCTGGGGGTCATGCTTCATTTACAGCAGCTATACGCGCTATTTTTCAAGCCATTAATATAATTTGGGAAAACATCATAGTTGAGAATTGAAGTTTGACGATTTTGTCGCTTTTTTCCCCGACACTTTGGATGTTCTTTTCTGCTTCTTTCAACGGTTTTGACCCTTTTTTCCACGCTTTCTTAAATACTTTTGTCGCTTTTTTTAAAAGACGTTTTTGTGGCTTTTTTTCAACGCTTTTTGATGTTCCTTCCGATGTTTGTTTTTTTTCCGGCGCATTTTTACATTCTTATATGTAATTGTTCTCCAGCTGTCTTCATCCTTTTGATAGCAGAAAACATCCAGGGCCAGAGCCACAGAAGCCCCCCACCTCCATGTGTGAAAAGTGTGGAAGTATTTTAGATTTCCAGTGAGTTATATTCATTCACATTCGCGTTGTCGAAAAAAAAAAAAAACACAGTTTGCAAGCTCTGCTATGTGCGTGTCCCATATTCTGTGTGTTTAGCTAGCAGATATTCCTTCTGTTATAGCTTTATCCCAACAAAACCACACGGTTGAATTTCAGCCTGCATGCATGTTTTGAAGCCTAAACAGAGCAGCTTATTTTGGTTATATTAGAGAGAGCAACAAGTTAGCGGACTGCCCGAGTCGCCCTATTTGCTATCGTTCTGCTCAGCTGCTGGTGATGCTCGATGGTGTTTTAAGCCCCCAACTAAGCCTTCAAGGCAGCGCTGCGACCGTCGTCTTCAACCATAACCGTTGCCTAATCCTGTGTTGCATGTTTAAACACCAAGGACCATGTTGGAAATAAGTGTTTACACTTTAACATGCTATCCTTTGGATTATGTTGTTTGTTAAATCCAAAATAAATCAAATCAAATCAAAAAATCCTAGTGCCTTCCAGGCAGCGCTGCCTGGAAGACGATGTTGGGGGCTTCAAACACCAAACTCCGTTTTCTCAAGTTTCCAATTGACTGAAGATATGTTATGGTTACATTACGTTGTTAATAAATTGTTTAAAGTTGACAATGTAATGTGCATTGCGAACAAAGGTCAGATATTATATTACATACAAGTCTAGTCTGAAAAATGGCATTGCAACCTGTGCTTTAAAAAAAAAGAAAATTAGTAAAAATTGAGAATCGAATCAAACCGTGACCTTAGAATCGAAAATGTAATTGAATCGAGGATTTGGAGAATCGTGACACCCCTAGCGCGTGATAATCATTTTCTTCAGTTTCAATAGGGTCCTCTCGCCCGTTCGCTGCTCGGCTGCTTAGAATTCCATTGCTGAGCCTCTGCTGGTACTGCAGGTGTCATTTCCCCCAACCTCTTCAAATGACTTAATACCACATTGCATTGTAGCGCCAAACGATTACTCGTTTTCAAATCGGAATCAAGATTTGAAAGAATGCGATTAGCTGATCGTGAAAACCAAGATTATTCAAACGTGCAATATTTAGTTGAATGTTTTGTTTAACATTTTGTATTCCTCTTTTTATTATTATAATATTCACTGTTTATTTCACAAGATAAATGACTGCGTTGTTTTGGAGGACATGCAATGCACACAGGATTAAGTTACATAAAAGCTGCCTTGAGAGTTACGTAAGTGTTAGGAAGTGTTATGAGCAGCTTGAATGGAACTACAGAACCATGAGTCATAGTTTACAGGTAGTGCAGAAAACAGATGGGAAATGTTGACAGTGAATGTTTTGCACATATGTTCACTAACAAGCATTTGGTTCAACATCGATACGTATAAAGATTGCAACCGGTTGAGTTCAAAATTGTGATGCAATTTTTAAATGTCCTAGGGCGTAATCTACTTTAGATGTCACTTGTTTGACTTCAGACGTCACTGCGTCTTCTTAGTTTATTTATTTGAAGACGTGACATGACATTTATTTGGTTATTTTGTATTGGGATTTGTTTGAGAAATCATACATACAATTCCAGTGTCACTTTTGGTAAGAGGACACATCTGTTGTTTTGCACAGTTCATAGAAATTAAGGAATAAAAGAAGAAGAAAAGCCATTTGTCTGCAGCTCATTCGGTTAAAAACATCCTGAGAAAAACTTAAAATCTTGAATCGTATTGCAATTTGAGAGTATCGTTCCATCCCATTTAGTTTAATATATCTGCAGGGTACTTGGTGATCTCACATCTCGGGTAAAGTGTCTACATGCACTGGATCTGTGCAGACAAAGTGTTGACTGTTGACGTGGCAGCCTGCTGTGCTGGTCTCACCCTGTGAATCATGCCCATGTGCTCCTCGGAGCTGCTGAAGTTTTTGGTGAGGTCGGAGATGCAGAGTGACTCGTGTTGACACGTGTGAACCCATCTCTGGTACTCTGCCGTCCCGGGGATCCTGTCGAAGAAGATCCTGAACGCCTCCCACACGGCCTCCTGACAAACTGTCCAAACAAACAGACACACACACACACACACACACACACACACACACACGCATAAACACACGCCCACACACGCACGCACACACATACACGCACACACACACAAACACGCGCGCACACACACAGACACACACCGACCAACACACACACAAAGACACGCACAGACACACACGCGCACCGACCAACACACACACACCCCGACCAACAGAGACACACACACACATACGCATGTGCGCGCACACACACACACACACACACACACACACACACACACACACACACACACACACACACACACACACACACACACACACACACACACACACACACACACACACACACACACACACACACAGCTTCTTAGACTTGGAGCACTAAACACACTGCTGCGAGGAGCTCTCCTACACAGTTAAAATCTGTTAGACTGAAGTGTCAAAAATGAGACAGGTTGTCTCTGAATTTTTGATTGGAGGAAAGTTTGGCTGTTTGGAAGGAAAGTCAAGTCAAAGTTTATCAAAATATGTCCAAAAAGTATTTTGTGCATACAACAAAATCCAGGTAGATCAATTCAAAAGCATGTGGTGAAAGACATCTTTATTAAAACAAGGGGAGTGATCTCTTAACACTGCATTAGCAGAAAATACTGACTTAAAGAAGAACTTGAGAACTTATAACTCCTGTTTTAATTAAAAGCGTTAGCGGTAGATCGATATGTGTAATCTTGCTATAAAATGAGGAACCTCTGTGTACAGTCGAGAACAGTTCATCCGATCTACTTCACACTTGGCTTTCTGGGTAACAATGAACTCGGCGTTTGGAATTTGGAGCAGTTTGGAAAGCATTGGGTATTGGATATTGATAAACAGTGAATAAAACTAAACAGCCACACAATACCGCTGGATTCACTTCTTCCTTGTCTACCCTTCACAATAAAAGCCCAGCTTAAATTCACTCAATAAAAAACTCAATAAAAAGCTTTTTTTTGCAAGTTTGTAAGTGTTTGTTTTGTAAGTGTAAGCAATTTAGTGATAGAGTGGTTCTGAAGAAAGCTACAGGCAGCGATACAGGACGCCAAGCAATCGCCTGTACTGGTTGGGCTGCACTGGTAAAGTATAATGAAGCATGAGACGTGTTGCATTAAAAGGAGAGATATACATAGCAGCTGCAGTACATACATAACTTAGTTATTCAAATGATAAAAAAATATCTGGTTTGAGGCCAATCTACTCTCAACCAATCCATCAGAATCACTTTATTCCTGACATTAAATTCCATATTAGACGAGGATAACAGATCAGGAAAATAGAATGATTAAAGAAAGAGAAAGATGAAAGGAGACAAGAGAATCGAAGAGAAGAGGAGTAAGATATTTGCATATACTGTACATAAATCAGTGGAGATAAAAAAAAAAGAACGCTAATGTGCAGAACAGAATTAAGCTGTCAAAGTTGGTATAATCATCCTGCAGGCGGGAAACCAGTTTTCAGCATCTGTCACTCTTTCCAGGCTGGATTACTACGCTCCTGGAAGAACTTCGGTCACAGAGAAGGGGGCCTAGATGTTAGCTTTCATGCTAAACATTCAGAATGGAGCTAGTTTGAAGCGTTGCAAAGTTATTTAACATTACGTAACATGATTTATGGATTCATAATCATGGATTTATTGTATGAAGACACTGTAGTTTGGGGCAGTGGTAGCTCAGTCTGTGGGAACTTGGCTTGGGAACCAGAGGGTCGCCGGTTAAAGTCCCCGTTTTGACCAAGAACGGAATGTGGAATGGTAGCTGCAGATGTGCCAGTTCACCTCCCGGGCACTGCTGAGGTGCCCTTGAGCAAGGCACCAAACCTAACTGCTCCTTTAATGGGCGGCCTCCTCACTCTGACATCTCTCCAATAACTGAATGTATAGGATTGGGCATCGAGGACCGATTCCTACTTGGAATTGTTTCAAAAATGACCATCCAGGCAGCGCTGCCTGGAAGACACTAGGATTAGGCAATGGTTAGGGTTAGGGTTAAGGTACTTTATACCATGTTGTTTTGCTGTGTTGTATGTCCTTCTGCTTTTGTGTTGTGTCTTGTTTTGTGCTACGTTGTGTGTTGAGCTTTGTTTTGTTGTGTTCTGTTTTTGTGATGCTTTGTGCTAAGTTATGTTTGCTTGTGTTGTTTTGTTGTTTCTTTGTATTTTAAAAAACCTTTTTAACATCGAAGGCAGGGGACTACAGATGAAAAATAGCCTTTTGGCTAAACCTGGCTTTTTAACCCATGGGAAATCATGCGTTTTATTAATTTGCGCTGTCCCCTTTTATAAATAAACTAAACTCAAACTCAAGGTTAGGTGCCGGGAAGACGATGCTCGCAGCGCTGTCTGGAAGACGTTGGGGGGCTTAAAACACCATCGAGCCGTTTCAACTCCACCCCTCAAAGTATCGGAATCAATAAGAACTGGAATCAAAAGGAAGAATCAGAATTGGAATCAGAATTGTTAAAATCCAAACGATGCCCAACCCTATGCATGTGTAGGTCCTGTTTGTTTCATGTGTGTGTATTTTGGGCCTATATGTAATAAATGTAATTTCCCCCCCTGGGGATCAATAAAAGTATCTCTTCTTCTTGTAGTTCCAGGCTGGATTATGAAGTCTACTAAATTGCACGAGCGCATCCATGTGAAGCAGCTCATTAATACTGTGGAAAATAGCTCCGTGGTTTTGTTATTGTGGTAAAAAAAAAGAAGAAAAGAATAAACTCTAACCTTAACCCTCCAGAGTTTTGACAGGAACAGCCTTCTAAGTGTCAACCTGAGAGGGGGTGAATGAGTCACTTCATCACTCCTGAACGGTCACGCTGAAGTGTCAGCTGGATCACGGACCCGCGCCATCATGAGGTCAGACCCGGTCCGGCGCCTTCGTCACGGATCATTTCCACTCCACTCTCTTCCTCACTCTTACCAGCCTTTCTGTCACTACTCTTACACTCCCCAAAATCAACACACACATTTTAGCCATTGTTTTCATGTTGTGACAGAATCAGCGGTGTAGTCTACGTGACACGCAGGTATACGGCGTATACCCGCTAGGAAAGGATTTCTGTATAGCCACTGACAAAAGGGCCAGGATAACCTTCACGTAACGGCGATTGTTTTGTGACTCAACGTTTCACACTTTCATTCAAAAATTCACCGTCTTGTGTTGCGAGGCGCGTGGAAACAACACCACAGTTGCTTGGCATTGTCATTTTCTGCATAAATATGAAATGAATTAATGTGAATCACTGAAGGAGATATGAAACGAAAGCAAATTTAAACTACACTTGGGGGCCATATCATAGTGGGGGATCTGGGACTACGTCTACGTAGTCTACGAGACTACGTCTCAGACGTAATCATATTTTGAAATCTCCAGTTAGGTTTGAGCATGACTTAATGTAGGGCTCTATGAAATTTGTCCACCAAACCACCTTCACATCACCGCCAGCAAGACAAAGGAGTTGGTGGTTGACATACAGATATCTGGGTAAAAACACAGACGTCCTGTACAAACTTACTGGTTACTATTATTATAATTCTATTTTTTTCTATTTCTTATACTTTATGTATATTTGTTCTCCTATGTCTACTTAATGTGTATTTGTGTTATTCTGATGTGTGTACATTGTTTTTCTTTTGAGCTGCTGTAGTCCCCAGTGTGGGATTAATAAAGTCTATCTAATCTTATTTTATTAAGTTAGACTCCATGTTTTCTGTTGAGTAGGGCTGCCACCTCTTAGTCGATTAGTCGACTAATCGGTCGTTTTGGTCTTAGTTGACTAAGATTTCTTTAGTCGATTAGTCATTTTTTATGCTTATTTATGCTTAATTACTCATTTCCAAGAAACTTCTGAGCACATTTATGGTAAACACAAGATTTAAAGTGGTGCTTTTGCAGGATTAATTGTGGAGAAACTCAGTTTTACAGATAGTTAATTAACTACATTTATACTGTGCTTTTCTAGTCTTAACCACCTCTCAAAGCGAACAGCTCTGTCAACTAAATCAACTAATCAATTAGTCGACAAAATTGTATAAGTGTTAGTCGACTAAGAATATCTTTAGTCGAGGACAGCCCTACTGTTGAGAAGCTGAAGCATTGACTTTGTGCTATTACTGTGGTAAGCTAGTTTAATTGTGCAGTAAACACACTGTACACAGTTTTTGTTTTAATTACGTTTGAAGTGATTCCAAACTTGGGACACTTTCTGTAGTTTTCTCCAGCCTGTCTCTTCTCTTAGCCCCTTACGTTCTTTCTTCATTTTGTAATCAGTCTTCATGGCGTGTGTCAGCAGCGTCAGCCCGGTGTGCGACAGTAATAATCCTCTATGCGGAAACGGCGTGAGCCATACAACGTTAATTAAACGAAGCTTCGAGGCACACCATTTTGCATCGAGGATTTTTATTTTTACTTGAGGAATGGTTTCAGCCCTAGTTGGATTTTATATTGTTTATACTAAAGTAAAACTGACTAACTCATTATCAATATGTAGCTGATTCATTCTTTAATTTGTGCTCAGATATTTAAAGGCTCACACGTTTTCAAATTGATTTCCAACCTTCGAGGAACAAATCGTTCCCAGGTAATGAACGGCGAGCCAAAAATGTTTTTAAATGGTTTCGAAAAACTGTCACAGCTTTTGCATTCAACAAAACCTTTGTAATGAAACACACAACACAAATGGCATTTTTCTTTTGATATACACAGATGTTTTTTGTCTGGCTGTAGGCTTTGAATTGAAGAAAAAAAATATATAATTTAAACTTTTCAAGGGTTTACTGGATGTCGGGAGGTCCTTGAGTGAAACACCAAGAAAAAGTTTACGAGATGGATCCTGCTTGCAGCTGTCTTACTAACAATACATACACTTTAACAAAATCTCCAGCTTGATTTAATCATATCATACTGAGAGGGAAGGAAATCAATTAATCGATCAAATCCTAATGTATTCTTAAGAATATTGTATTAATAAATGTATAAATTCTGAGACGTCAGCTCAAGGAGAGCAGGTTCATGACTAGAAAAATGCCCGCTGGAAACAATGATACCTGGAAAAGAATCCAGTTAATATAAGAAGATGAGAGTGGCTGTCTGCATTTTAAATACATTCTGCTCATGTACCCTTTAGCAAGGCAAGAGTTAGGTGCTCAGTGGCTGTGAGAGAAGTTGAATCAAGTACCTCTGAGCTGGTAATACGCCTGGTGGCTGGCGAGCACTTCGTTGATGGTCTCTTGGGGACAGATTCTCACTCCCGAGTGTAAAAACACAGACCTCTTGGGTCGCCGTCTCTCCACTTCGAACCCCGAACCTTCGGTTTGGGTGTGGGACGTCTTCAGCAGCTCCGCCAAACGCACAGGGCCCACGGCCCCCGAGTCCAGCCTGACGCCGGCCCCTGGACAGGAAACAGACACGGAAACGATTCAGGGTCAGACTCACTGCAGATCCTAGGAGTCTGTTTACAACAAGAGTCAGCAACCTTTACTATCAAAAGAGCCAAATAAATATTAGCAAAGCAGAGCAAAGTGCAATAAATACACCAGCACCTTAGCACATCGCACTTTAATTCTTATAGTCACTTTTTTAGTTGTCGTATTGTCTGTAAAGTCATATGTGTTCTTCCTTTATGTCCTAAGATGCTTTGTTGATATTTTTATCTTTTTATGTTGATTTTAGAATGGTTTTTCTCTTACATGTTCGTATTGTGAATCAACAGATTGTAGCACTATGCCCAGGACAAAATTCCCCTCGGTGACAATGTCTGAATTCTATTCTAAGGCGTCCGGTATACTCGCCGCAGCAGACATGCCGAAAGCAAATGTGACGTCATGGGAGCGCCGTAACTATTTATACTCGTGCGTGGTGGTCAACACTAGTTGCACTGCATATGGTTAACTGTGCTTCATCAACATCTACAACACAGCCTTGATGATGAATTGCTCGCTGACAGAGATGCCCGTGGACACCTGTCTGAAAAAACTATCGGCGAACGCAATAGAAGGTAAACACAAATATCGGTACATACGGATATATATCGGCCGGCCGATAAAATCGGTCTATCACTAGTAATAAATAAATAAATAAGCATAGTGCAGAATATTGTCCAGTAATGGCTCATATTGCAGAAACAGCTAGCAGTGCTACATTATGATGTTGCATTAAAGAGTCTGACTGCTGCTGGAATGAAGGACCTGCAGTAGCACTGAGGGTGCAGCAGTCTGCTGCTGAAGGAGCTGCTCAGGGAACTCCCAGTCTCGTGTAGGGGGTGAGAGGTGTTGTCGGTGATTGAGGCCAGCCTGGCTAACATCCTCCCCCCCCCCCACCTCCTCTATGGTGTCCAGAGGGCAGACCACCACAGAGCTAGCCCTCTTCACCAGTCTGTTGAGTCTTTTCCTGTCCCTCTCTGTGCTCCCAGCTCCCCAGCAGGCTACTGCATAAAAGATTGCAGACGCAACCACAGAGTCATACAAAGTTTTTTATTTTAACAGAGTCCTGCACGCACCAAAAGGACCTCAGTCTCCTCAGCAGGTGGAGACAGCTTTGGCCCTTTTTGTACAGGACGTCTGTGTTTTTGGACCAGTCCAGTTTATTGGTGAGGTGAACACCCAGGTATTTGTAGGTCTCCACCATCTCGATGTCAACACCCTGGATTAGGGCTGCACAATAATCACATTTTAATCACGATCACAATTTTGGCTAAATTTGCGTGATCCAACGATATTTAAAATGCGTCACTCCGTTCATAGAACGCTCCTTTATCAAAAGTTTTTGCAAAGCCAATCTAGCGCTCCATAAACCACTGTCTGATCACATACCTCCATGAGCCAATCAGAGTTGTTCCCTGCACCGCAGCTTAGTTTCTAGATGTAGACGTCACAGAGGACAGAGTAACGGGAGGAAAATTCCTCAACAGGTAGCAGTCGGTCATCATAAGCCGGTCATGAGGTTTACCAGTTTACCAGTAAACGCAACATTCTGTCCCGTCCATTTTGTTTTTCAGACGACAGCAGTGACCAATGCTAGTTTGTGTCTGTTAGCTCATAGCTTTAGCAGCAGACTGTTGGACGTCCTGTTGTTGGAATACTCTACAGTGAGATACAGACACACTACACCGTTTAGCTGTCAGTATTTTAGCCGTGTTTAATCCAGTTACTGCTGTAGCTAACGGTAGGCTAACGTTACCAGCTGTGTAATGTCTGATTAGTGTTTACTAGCGTGACATGTAGCGATATTTATGTTGCTTCTAACGCGGGTTTCGCAGCATCAGAGCGCAACACAGACATGTAAGTGGCAGTGTAATGAGCCACCGAAATCCTCGTTGCTATTTCGTCCGGTAGATACATGTCGTTAACGTGAACAGAAAATTGCGTTGCCTGTATCTTTCACAGCAAACGTGCATGTGTGGAAAGCGGTCGCACAACAGCTGAAATGGCATACTCTGTCACAGTATAATAAAGGAAGAGGAATGTAGCACAATATGGATGTATTAGCAGGAATGTAGCACAATATGGATGTATTAGCAGGAAGGTAGCACAATATGGATGTATTAGCAGGAAGGTAGCACAATATGGATGTAAAAGCAGCTATAATTAGCTTATATGACAATAAAATTTGTTTTGGTTCAAATCAACAAATAATCGTGATAATTAATTGTGATCTCAGTATTGATCAAAATAATCGTGATTATCATTTTGGCCATAATCGTGCAGCCCTACCCAGGATGTTCACTGATGTAGTACCAGGCGGTCATCCTGGTTTAAAACCAGGATGGTATGGAAGTCCAAATGGCCAATATTAAAAGGATAAATCTGGTGATATTCAACATTTTTCTTATCATCTACAAAGACACAAACAAACAGTCAACATATCTACTAACAAGTAGAGATGTTCCAATAGCGATACCGGTATCGGAAAAGCCTCCAATACCGCCTAAAATGCTGGTATCGGTATCGGAAAGTACTGGAGTTTATGCACCGATAGTCTGTTATTAAGCCCAGAAGAAAATCTATTTTAAAGTAGTTTATTGATGTTCTTTTTCCGTTATAACTGACTGTCAAACTGGATAATAAAATAAAGTTCATTGTTTGTGTTTGTTCATGTTTCACAAAGATTTTAACAACAAAGATAGCAAATTATATCACATCCATACAGGGAGAGTAGTATACAGCTGCATAATAAAATGTATGACACTGGTATTGGATGAGTACTCGGTATCGTCCGATACGCAAGTTCAGGTATCGGAATCGGTATCGGGGAAACAAAAAATGGTATCGGACCATCTCTAGTTCCTGACAGCGCCAGTCCTCCAGTTACATTCGAGAGAGAGAGAGAGAGAGAGAGAGAGAGAGAGAGAGAGAGAGAGAGAGAGAGAGAGAGAGAGAGATCCCATAGGGTGCCACCCACCGGGGATATTTGGTGGCCACAGAGCAACCTTGTGTGGCCACGGGCCATCGGGTCGACCCCGGATAATAACGTCACAAGATTTAGAAAACGTCTGAAAACATTTAAGACTGGATTATTGTCCTTTTCTGTCACTCGCAACAGAAATTATTACTGTAAACCCCGTCCGTCTGGTACTACAAGCAGCTTAAGCAAACAGAAGTATATTCGCAGAAGGCAGATTAGAGAAGTCAAAATTGCATTTTAAATACATTAAGTAGACCATCCAGCTGCTACAGCCCTGTGTGATGTGAACATGTTACATTTAATTAACAGCTTCAAACTGTGAAAACATTTCAAACAATAAGCACATATCATGTTTAGTCAGACCTAGAACGACAGTGTGGCATCACTTCTGCAGTAACCAGTAACCAATCATACACAGGATTTCCCCCGCCATTATAAGGTTTAGCAGCCCCCGAGCCGTTTTGGGCAGCACCCCAATCTGTAACTAAAAGACTTTTCTCAGCTCTAATGATTGTAGTTGGATTTCTTTAACAGTTTTTGTCTTTAAGCTTTCTGAGTGTTATTCATGTATTTTCTGCTCTAGATTTTCCAGCGTTTTAAGGTAGGGGTGGGGGGAATAAATACAGCATAGTCTTGCGCTATTTTCCGTGACAATACTGTATCGATACACAGACGCCAAGTATCGATCTGTTATAGTTTTTGACGATTGCTCACACACTGAAATCAAAAGTATTAAAGGTCCTATGACATGCTGTTTTTTGGATGCTTTTATATAGACCTTAGTGGTCCACTAATACTGTATCTGAAGTCTCCTTTATATTGGCCTTAGTGGTCCCCTAATACTGTATCTGAAGTCTCTTTTATATAGACCTTAGTGGTCCCCTAATACTGTATCTGAAGTCTCTTTTATATAGACCTTAGTGGTCCCCTAATACTGTATCTGAAGTCTCTTTTATATAGACCTTAGTGGTCCCCTAATACTGTATCTGAAGTCTCTTTTTTATATAGACCTTAGTGGTCCCCTAATACTGTATCTGAAGTCTCTTTTATATAGATCTTAGTGGTCCCCTAATACTGTATCTGAAGTCTCTTTTATATAGACCTTAGTGGTCCCCTAATACTTTATCTGAAGTCTCTTTTATATAGACCTTAGTTGTCCCCTAATACTGTATCTGAAGTCTCTTTTATATAGACCTTAGTGGTCCCCTAATACTGTATCTGAAGTCTCTTTTATATAGACCTTAGTGGTCCCCTAATACTGTATCTGAAGTCTCTTTTATATTGGCCTTAGTGGTCCCCTAATACTGTATCTGAAGTCTCTTTTATATAGATCTTAGTGGTCCCCTAATACTGTATCTGAAGTCTCTTTTATATAGACCTTAGTGGTCTTCTAATACTGTATCTGAAGTCTCTTTTATATTGGCCTTAGTGGTCCCCTAATACTGTATCTGAAGTCTCTTTTATATAGATCTTAGTGGTCCCCTAATACTGTATCTGAAGTCTCTTTTATATAGGCCTTAGTGGTCCCCTAACACTGTATCTGAAGTCTCTTTTATATAGACCTTAGTGGTCCCCTAATACTGTATCTGAAGTCTCTTTTATATAGACCTTAGTGGTCCCTTAATACTGTATCTGAAGTCTCTTTTATATAGACCTTAGTGGTCCCCTAATACTGTATCTGAAGTCTCTTTTATATAGACCTTAGTGGTCCCCTAATACTGTATCTGAAGTCTCCTTTATATTGGCCTTAGTGGTCCCCTAATACTGTATCTGAAGTCTCTTTTATATAGATCTTAGTGGTCCCCTAATACTGTATCTGAAGTCTCTTTTATATAGACCTTAGTGGTCCCCTAATACTGTATCTGAAGTCTCTTTTATATAGACCTTAGTTGTCCCCTAATACTGTATCTGAAGTCTCTTTTATATAGACCTTAGTGGTCCCTAATACTGTATCTGAAGTCTCTTTTATATAGACCTTAGTGGTCCCCTAATACTGTATCTGAAGTCTCTTTTATTTAGACCTTAGTGGTCCCCTAATACTGTATCTGAAGTCTCTTTCCCAAAATTCAGCCTTGGTGCAGAATTACTAACCACACTCCGCCAGATGGATTGCTTCACATTTGCTCGGCATATCCATCTGGGAACTTTCCGTTGGAGAACTTTTGGGAAGGGGCGAAAATACTGGTTAGCTGATTGGATGAACCATCTGTCACCACCACCTATAGTTGGTGATAGACGGGCCAAATCAACCAATCAGATCAACGAAGCGTATGAAAATACAACCACAAGCCCCTGCTGCTGCAGGCAAAGCATAGCGTGTTAGCTCAGCAAGCAAGCAACATGTCGGTAAAGGATATTTGCCGTTTGTGTTACGAGAATTTAAGAATAAAAGACACCCTTTCAGGTTCCCGGTCCATATTCCAGCAGCTAACAGAATTAGGGCTACCACTGGCTGAAAATACTGGTTAGCTGATTGGATAAACCATCTGTCTATCACCACCTAAACCAAAACCAACGCTGATTGGCCCAGTCGTTTGGCGAACGGCTCCAAATTTTCTCTATCTCAAGATGTCAGACTGATGGTCTCACAAGGCTACAGAATTCCAGCCACTAGAGCCAGTCCCACAATGAGCTTTCCTTAGTATGTTCCATTTCTGTGTCTGTAGCTATTGAGGAGGAGAGGGGGGGGCCAAGCTGGAGGGTGGGGGTGAGGCCTTGACCAACTGCCACTTTGCTCGTTTGAAAGCCATGATGTCTCTCTCTCTCTCTCTCATGGGTGGGCCAAATTCTCTGGGCGGGCAAAGCAGAGAAAGGGGAGGTAACCTTGCTCCTTATGACCTCATAAGGAGAAGATTCCTGATTGGTCCATCTGAGCTTTCATTTTCTCAAAGGCAGAGCAGGATACCCAGGGCTCGGTTTACAACTATCACCATTTAAAAAAACCTCATAAAGTGAAATTTTCATGCCATGGGACCAAGCAAAACATTGCCCAGATGTCAGCTTCACACTTTTTGCAAAACACACTTGTATTCATTAGACACAGAAGTACGTCATGATGTCACTTCCTTGCAATTCCAAAGCACTGACACCTATGAGCCAATCTGTGAAACACAGCCATCAGGTGCGTAAACACATGATTGCTTAATTGTAGATACACCAATCAGGTTTAAGCACTATAAAAATACAGCAGGTAAGTTCACCTGCCTTTAACAAAAAAATGAGAGGAGTCAGAAGAAGAGGGAGGGTGAAAGGGGACCACTAAAGTCTCAGAACGCCTGTGAACAGGTTGACTTGCAGCTGTGCGAAAGATGGATTCGACATTACAGACGGTTCGTCCAACGTTGTCTTGCCAATGAGGATATCGCCTATCCTGGCCAGACCAAGCTCAATCTTTTAAGATTGAACATTAGTCTGGGGAGTCTGCTCTGTAGTTTCTACTGCACAAGAGTTCACGGGGCATAGTTCAAATGACTCTGTACGCAATTGGATAGTCCTTCAACCAATCAGACCAACGAACCGGTGGACGTACTTTTTCAGAGCGATGCGAAAACTCCAGGCAAACGTGTTGGTTTGTAACAGCAGTGACAGCGGCGTCAACGAGTTGCTGCGCTTCTTGCACGTTTGTGATTGGTCCCCGCAGATTTGTAACGGAAGCAGGATAGAAAAATGTCCAGGTTTCCAGCCTGCGCTGCAGATCGGTTAGGGTTTACCCAGTCTAGATATCGCCTGTGATGTTGATGAAATTCTCTGGCCAGATCCAGCTAGGCGAAGAGATAATGTCTAGTATTTTCTGTACTTTTTCAGATCTTTTATTTTATTTTTTTCTGTAATTGTAACCTGTACTGGATACAGTATTTTATGTTGTTTGCTGAGCTAACAGTGTTATGCACACTACTGTAGTAGCTGTATGAAAACTGGGACATGTTGTTGTTGTGATTCTATGTTGACTGATTTGGGTTTTTTCCTACTTTGGCTGGTCCTGCGACTTATAGTCAGGTGTGACTTATACAGTGGGGGAAATAAGTATTTGACCCCTTGCTGATTTTGCAGGTTTGCCCACTTACAAAGAATGCAAAAATCTACAATTTTAATCATATGTACATTCTAACAGTGAAAGACAGAATCGCAAAGAAATTCCAGAAAATCACATCATATGAATTTATTAAAATTGATAACCATCTGATGAGGAAAAACAAGTATTTGACCCCCTGGACAAACAGCATGTTAATATTTTGTAGAAAAGCCATTATTGGCCAGCACAGATGTCAAACGGTTTTTATAGTTGGTGACAAGGTTTGTGCACATTTCGGCAGGGATGTTGGCCCACTCCTCCCTGCAGACAGCCTCCAAATCATTCAGGTTCCGAGGTCGTTGTCGTGCTGAAACACCCATCCTCGACCCATCTTCAGCTCTCTCACTGAGGGAAGGAGATGTCGGTCCAGAATTCCACGATACATGGCCCCGTCCATCCTCCCCTCAATACGATGGAGTTGTCCCGTCCCTTTGGCTGAAAAGCACCCCCAAAGCATGATGTTGCCACCACCATGCTTGACGGTGGGGATGGTGTTCTTTGGGTTGTACTCGGTGTTCTTTGCCCTCCAAACACGACGAGTTGAGTTGAGGCCAAAAAGTTCTATTTTGGTCTCATCTGACCACATCACCTTCTTCCAGGCCTCTTCTGAGTCGTCCAGGTGGTGAATGGCAAACTTCATGCGGGCCTGTACATGTTTCTTCTTGAGCAGGGGGACCTTGCGTGCGCTGCAGGATTTCAATCCATGACGGCGTAGTGTGTTACCAACCGTTTCTTTTGTAACTGTGGTCCCAGCTGCCTTCAGTTGATTCATCAGTTCCCCCTTGTGGTTTTGGGATGATTCCTCACCGTTCGCATGATCAGGGACACCCCACGAGGCAAGATCTTGTGTGGAGGCCCAGACCGAGGGAGGTTGGCGGTGGTGTGGTGCTTCTTCCATTTCCTGATAACTGCACCGACAGTTGATCTTTTCTCTCCAAGTTGTTTTCCGATTCTCTTGTAGCCCATCCCAGCCTTGTGCAGATCAACAATCTTGTCCCTGATGTCCGTAGAAAGCTCTTTGGTCTTGCCCATGGTGGTGATGTTGGATGCTGGTTGTTTGGGTGTTGACAGGTGTCTTTTATACAGGTAACGAGGTGAGGCAGGTGTATTTGATGTAGATAATTGGTTCGGATTGGGGCTGTTTCTTAAAGAAAGACTAACTGGCTTGTAGGAGCCAGAATACTTGCTGTTTGTCCAGGGGGTCAAATACTTGTTTTTCCTCATCAGATGGTTATCAATTTTAATAAATTCATATGATGTGATTTTCTGGAATTTTCTTTGGGATTCTGTCTTTCACTGTTAGAATGTACATATGACTACAATTGTAGATTTTTGCATTCTTTGTAAGTGGGCAAACCTGCAAAATCAGCAAGGGGTCAAATACTTATTTCCCCCACTGTATATCAAAATATATATAATTTAACATGTTTTTACATGTTAATTCATACTGAAAACATTACCGTCTACAGCCGCGAGAGGGCGCTCCAGGCTTGTGACAACTAGAATGCTGCTACTAAAGACAACTGAGAAAGAAAAGAGATAACAAACTGCAGGTAGTAAAATATGCAGCCCGAAAACGGTAATCGAGCAGCAGAAAGAAAGTTTGAAATGAGAGAAACTTGTGAGGGAGACTGGTGAAAAGGTGACTCTTACTGCAATGAAGAAAACAAAGAAAGCTAATCGGCTAATTGCGGGCTGAAAGCAAGATGGCCAGAGCTGGAGGAACGAGTTGGGAGGGGCTCGTCAACGGTGCAGCTACGTCTCCACGCCTTTTAATACCTCCATGCTCCACGCCCTGGTATCGTAGTTGTGTGCTATTGAATAGTTCAATAACTGTTAATGTGTTACGATAACATACCGGACACCTACCGTATTCAGCCTGTTGTTCTGTGTGCTATTGTGTAGTTGACAGATGAAAAAAATATATATATAAGTCCGGTGCGACTTATATATGTTTTTTTCCTCTTCATGACGCATTTTTTGACTGATGCGACTTATACTCCGGAAAATACGGTATATGGAGATATGGACATTACTGTATATTTTCCTCAGTCTGCGGCATTGATCTTGTGTAGTGGTTGGTGAACTTATTGTATATTTGCACTTTCTCTGTGTACTTCATTTACAGTACTCTAATCACTGAGAAGTAGAATTGTTAAAAGTGTTTTAGGTTAGCAACAGCAGCGTGTAACTGGTTCAAACTGAATCAAGTCATATGGAACGTGTGTTTCATATCGTATTAAAATATGGTATTTTTAAGCAGCATTCAAATTAAAGTGAGAGGAACAAACAGAGAAGTTTGTCATTTTAGATAAAACAGATGTTGACAAAGTTTCCTTTTAGTGACATTTGAAATTGGGAACAATTTGAAGTTGGAAAAAAGGTAATAAATTGCAATATATCGCAGAGTATTGCAATATGTTTAAAATCACAATAATATCATATTGCATCGTGAGGCCGCTGGTGATTCCCACCCCTATTTTAGATACAGATATGAAGATAAAAATGCTACTAAATGATGTGAGACACAAAGCTACCACAAAAGGGACACAAACTGACTACAGAGAGACCAGAAACAAAAACAACCCCAAAGGAAAAATAACTTAACTTGTAGTTGTGTCTCTAGAGACAAAAAAAATGTATTTGAGGAAATTGCGTTTTTAATATTGAAAAACTTAACATTTTCTTGAGGAAGGACCCCTTAACCCCTCGCCAATACGCACACCTAAGTCTTCCACAAACCGGGGGAAAACCCTGCATACAACTAAGACTGACTTCTGACCAAAACAGGCCTGGTGCATTTGTACACAGAGATGAAACAATTAGTTGACTTACTGATTTTTTTTTCAAGCAAAATGCCAAAACATTTGCTTGTTTCAGCTTCTCCAGTGCAAATATTTTCTGTTTTTTTCCGCCCGCTATCAGTGCGGTTTCCGTTGGAGCGGGGGATTTGATTTTCCTTAACTAATCACTAGAGACCAAGGTTCAGCATCCGCCTGAATCTAACGTCATTTTAAAGTGCTCATATTATATTATTATCATTTTCAGGTTCATAATTGTATTTAGAGGTTATATCAGAATAGGTTTATGTGGTTTAATTTTGAGCTCTCTGTTTTAGATACAGAGTGAGACATCTCACTTCTTTGTTGGGAGTTGCACATGCTCAGTAGCTAGGTAAGGACTACTAGCCAGTCAGAAGCAGAGTATGAGGGCGTGCCCTGACAGTACCTAGGTAAGGACTACTAGCCAGTCAGAAGCAGAGTATGAGGGCGTGCCATGCTAGCAGCTAGGCGAGCATTATAACGTGTGTTCCAAAGTGACCACGTCTGTCTCTGAAGTAAAGGCTGGACTACAACAGAGCTGTTTGGAGCAGTTTGTGAACAGTGTTTCTGTTGGAGATGGTAAGTCCCTTTGGGAGGGGGACTTTGGGCTTTTTCACTTTGTAAACCTATAACGTGCACAACAAAGATATGTAGCACAATAAAGGACAGGGAAAAAGACAAAAAGCATAATATGAGCACTTTAAGTCAAACACTGATACGTAGCCATGCCAACATACTTGTCATCACAATCAGTGGTTAAATTGGGCTCTCTGGGGCTCAGCACCGGCACATAAACCCGCTCATTTGTCACATAAAATTTGATGAAAGTGATGCTTTTGAAAACATGATATTTTTGACAAAAAATGAAAGATTTTTGAAATGGCATGTCTATTTTGTCTTGGCGGAGCTGAGATGAGAACAATCAGAACACGGATAACAACCCATGCAGAACTGCAGACAATTCACCACCGCGGGTCAACTACATAATGCCAAAGTGTCTACGTCGGTAGGATTAACAGATAAAATGCTAAAAAGAGAGAAAAGAGGAGGAAGTGGGGAAGGAAGTTTGTGTGAGGTGGACCTGGTCACCACAGACCCAAATCTTCTCAGCTGTTGCTACTGTCATACGCTGCACTATCTCTTCATGTGGCACATTATGTTTGACACAATGTATGGGTCACTTCAATAACATGTTAATTATACAATACAATGTGTATCATCAAGTGATGACTGTTTAACAGTAATGTAAATGCCCTAATACCTGGTGATGCTACAACAATGCAAAGTATAGGCTCTTAACCTTGCAGTTTTGCACATATCATATAAGACTCAATTTCTCCATTTCTTTGTACAAAACTCTCCAGAAAGCGCCATTTAATGGTTTATTTTTCTGCCGCCCTAGGGAGAGCCCCCCCACATGACAAATCCCAATTTAACCCCTGATCACAATGGTTTTTGAAAAATGTATTGTCATTTTCCGTTAATTTGGGACATTTTATGGACACTGTCATGTGAAATAGGTTAATGTTAGCTTGCTTGCTTGTTTGCTAGGCGGTCAACAACCAACACATACAGAATCCAAGTAATAATGTGGGAAACAGTGCCCCTATTTCATTAAAAGACATGACGTGAATAACATTTTATATCAGCAATGGTTAACAATGAAGACAGCATCTCCCATGATTAGGGTTGCACGATATTGACAAAATGTGATATTGCGATATCGACTGTGAAAATTGCGATATCAATATTCATTTTGATAGTTTAAAACATGTAAAATTACAAAATGTTATGAAAAAACGCATCAAAATAGATTCATAACAAACACAATACAAGGTTAATTTCAACTGTCACTCAATTGGATTGGTCCAACTTGAATAAATAAATAAGAACAGGACATGTTTTACTGGTTGGAAAGTATAAAATAAATAAATAAATAAAGTATTTTTCAATATAGATCTGTTAATAATAAACAGTTTGTGCCCTTCACTATGTCTCAGTTTTGTGTTATATTTGTGGCCATGGGCAGAAGTGGAGTTTAGCATTATACATTATATATCTGCCTGCAAGGGTTTGGGGTTCGCTCTCCCTCCTTATGCCCACTCATACTAAAAATAAAAACACCCACTGTACCTGAAGGGTGCTTGGAATAAAAGCATACATCAAACAACAGCGTCCTGTATGCATATATGTTTTTTTAAAAATCATACAGTCTAGCAGATATATTTAGGATGCATTAGCCAAAGTGGGTGTTGTAATACACCACGCTTATCGATGCTTTTATAATATATGTAGGAAATGTTTTGAAGTGAAGGTGAACGTCACAGGCAGAATGCTTGGTTTAATTTATAATATTTAGCCGAGACAATTCCGGTTTTGTGATACAGGAAAGTGATAACCTCTCTCTCTCTCTCTTCTGTCATGTTTATAGCTTCTGTCCACAAATAAGTCTGGAGCGTGCTGTAATTCAAATTGTCAAGCTGTCACTGAGGTGGCAATACATCTACTAAACTGGGATATTATACATTCTCCATTTTCATTTCGCATTGTGGACATGCTTGCACATTTTTCCTGGCCCGTCATGAATACGGATTTTACTCTGGCTGTGTTCAGAACGAGACAAAAAAAAAAAAAAAAAATAGGATTTACTTAACTTCTTGCTGTTTTATCATGCATTTAAATAGCTTTTTTGTGTCCTCGGGTGAAGCGGTGACAGAATCCAACACCTCAGTGATTTCACAGCAAAGTACTTAAGCAATGGTAATAGGCTTTACTTTGCATTGTGACCAAGTTTAGTACGTGCATAGATAGTCTTAAAATCCTTGAATCTCACTGCTCTGATCTACTGAGAACTGTATTCGTTTTTTCAAAGAATAAAAAAGTGTGATGATTTTTTTTTTTTTAAGTTGTAAAGGATTAAAAGTGTGAAGGCTCAAAGGATTGTGGCTTTTGGTGAACAAAACCGAGGCTTACCTTTAATTTTAGCGGCTTGCGGAGTGAGGACGAACAGCAGCACAAGTCCAAATTCCCACAGCATCGTGGAAGGAAACTTCCCAAAAATATATATATAAAAAAAAGTAAATCCAGGAGGGCGAAGGGGAGGTGGGAAAGGGGGGGGGCTGGCGGCGTCCTCTAGCTCAGGTGGAGCTCATGGGCGCAGTCGTGTTCGTATGGCGAGTTGTCATGGAGACGGCGGATCATTTAGGGACCAGCGCTCCAGCTGAAACACTCCTAACGAAGTCTGCAGGATGTGCATCGGACGTAGGAGGCAGGCGCTCCTCTTCTCCCGGGGGGAATCGCGGGACGGTGGGAGCTGTGGGTGTGGCAAGAGTGACGAGGTTAAAAAAGTAGGCACCGTTTCGAGAATAATCTGTTTATCTACTGCTCAGACATAATCCGTCTTTACCCCGCGGCCCTCGCAGCGCTGGCGTCATCTTGTTAGTGGCTTTCTGGGGGCATCTGTCAACCAGCCACCAGTTTGTTCAGCGCACACACACACACACACACACACACACACAAACACACACACCGACCAACACACACACGGACGCACACACACACACACACACACGCACACACACACATGCACACACGCACAGACACGCAGACAGACGCACACGCACCGACCCCCACACACACACGCACACACACACACACGCACACACACACACACACACACACACACACACACACGCACACACACACACACACACACACACACACACACACACACACACACACACACACACACACACACACACACACACACACACACACACACACACACACACACACACACACACACACCGACCAACACACACTAGAGTGCAGATACCCAACCCGAGCCTGACGGGACCCAACAGGACCCAACGTGCCGGGCCGCATTCGGACAGATATTTAGAAATTATGGTCGGGTCGGGTTCGGTCACATCAGCGCGATAAGGCATTTGTTGTAAAATGGTGCTGCAGCTCCTTTAAGAGATCTCAGTGCGTGTGTGTGTGTGTGTGTGTGCGTGTGTGTTCTTGTTTAACTACATTTGTGGGGTCCAAAAACCGGGAGTCCCATATACTTGTAGGGTCCAGACAGCTTTGTGGGGCCAAAATGCTGGACCCCACAAGTTTAAAGGGCTGTTTGAGGGTTAAGACTTGGTTTTAGGATTAGGGATAGAATTAGGTTATGGTTAGGGTGAGGGTATGGGTTAAGGTTAGGCATTTAGTTGTGATGGTTAAGGTTAGGGTAAGGGTTAAGGTTAGGCATTTAGTTGTGATGGTTAAGGTTAAGGTAAGGGTTAAGGGTTAAGGTTAGGCATTTAATTGTGATGGTTAAGGTTAGGGTAAGGGTTAAGGTTAGGCATTTAGTTGTGATGTTTAAGGTTAGGGTAAGGGTTAAGGTTAGGCATTTAGTTGTGATGGTTAAGGTTAGGGTAAGGGGCTAGGGAATGCATTAGGTCAATGACGGGTACACAAAGATAGTGAAACGCATTGTGTGTGTGTGTGTGTGTGTGTGTGTGTGTGTGTGTGTGTGTGTGTGTGTGTGTGTGTGTGTGTGTGTGTGTGTGTGTGTGTGTGTATGTGTGTGTGGAAAGTGGGCAGAAGAGAGATAGAGAGAGCAGATGTGTTGTATGCAACCAGAGCAGAGTTGGTGGAATAAGTTGAAGTTTTGTACACAGTGTGTGTGGTGTCAGACTGAAAGCCAAGTTCATTAATTATCTCACCAGAAACAGGATTTTAACCCTGACGTTATTCATTTTATAATGTTGGCCCTGGAGGTAACCAGTCTCCCCTGGTTTTCTGACCACGAAGCGATCAGGAAAGGTTAACACATTGAACATTTTAAATTAAACAGCTTGTTAACGTGCGCTTGTTGCCCCGTGTGCGCTCATGCGCTCATCTGTTGACATTTCCGATTGCCTTCCTACAGTTGCTTAATGAAAGCTTTCCACACAAACAAACGTAGTGTCATTAGTGTGAGAAAAAAATAAGATTTTAACTGTGCTGGCCTCGGACAGAAATAACTTAATGCCTGTCGGGCTCGGGTCAGGTTCGGTTACCGCTCTGTCGGACGCGGGCCGGGTTCGGACAGAAAAATGCGGCCCGATCAGCACTCTAAGGCTACGTTCAGACTGCAGGCCAAAGTAGCCCAAATTGGGGTCAAGTGTCCAGGTCAGGCTTCTTCAGAAGTAGTGTGAACACTCAAATCTAGCCCAGATCTGATTTTTTCAGATCAGATTCAGACCACTTCCACATGTGGTCCTGAATCCGACCCAGATCAGATTTTTTTCAATGCGACCGCAGTGTGAACAGCCAAGGCGGATTTGATGTGACTTTTACCTCAAAAACCCTCGCTGCGCCCCCTCTCCCCGCGGGGAGGGGCGGGGCCCCCTGCTTCCAGCGCGGCTGTTAACCGGGGCGGACTGTCCTCATTGTTGGCAACAGCGTGCTGCGTCTGATGTCATTGTTATTGTTCTTTTGCGCATGCAGGTCAGTTCAAAACCGCAAACAGTTCACACTGAAATCTGATATAGGACACATTTTAAAAGGTGATGTGAACAGCCTAACAAAAAATCGGATCTGAGCAAAAAATCAGAATCAGGCATTAAGACTTGCGGTGTGAATGTAGCCTAACACACACACACACACACACACACACACACACACACACTCACACACTCACACACTCACACACTCACACACTCACACACTCACCAACACACACACCTGACACCGGCGGTGGATTGTATGTAACTAAGATTTACTGTAGATTTACTCCAGTAATGTACTTCAGTCCAAATGTTGAGGTACTTGTACTTTCCTTGAGTCTTTTTCTTTTCATGCCACTTTCTACTTCTACTCCGCTACATTTCAGAGAGAAATATTGGACTTTTTACTCCACTACATTCATCTGTTACAGCTTTAGTTACTAGCTACTTTACACATGTAGTTTATAAAATCTGAAGTTTGATTCTAAAGTAAATTAGCCGACAATATAACGGCTACAAGTCCAGCTGAGATGATGAGACCATTAAACACACAACTGGTTGGATCCTTTCCAGTTCCTTTTAACTACATTTTCCTGATGATACTTACAGATTTTTATTTAAGTAGCATTTTCAATGCAGGACTTTTACTTGTAACAGAGTATTATTACAGTGTGGTATTTTACTTAACTAAAGGATCTGAATCCTTCCACCACTGTCTAAAACCGGTGTTTCCCCGGTGTTTATTCCCAGCACACTGTAAAAACGGATTTTGGAGGGTAGTAAATACAACACATGCAAATTGTTTAAATTTTACTGCAAATATATTAGTCAGTAAGCAAATATACAATAATGAGTAAATTCTACCTACATTACATATTTTATAAAAGTACATTTGCAGCCAAAACAAATATAATAAAATCTACCCCAAAATGATAAGTCTGCAGTTCAAAGTGAACATGCGTTAGTGCTGGCCAAGATCTATCGTTTCACTGGCGGGACACTGGAGTCAAGCTGTTCGGTTTAGCTAAGGTAAGATTCCTTTTTAACAGGTTGCTGTGTGTAATAAACTTATTTAATGGTTGGTTTAGAGTGTATATTTGGCTTACAAGTTACTCAATGGCAGTCTGTCATTAAAAGTTAGCAAGCTACCGAGTGCCAGCTAGCTAGCTAATGCCAGAGTTGAAAGGCTAACGTTAGCTTCTAATGTTACTAAAACGTAGCAATGTGGAGATTGTTGGAAGAAATGTTAGTTACGTTACTTCAAACTAGCTAACGTTACCTGTCGTGGCATTTGACAGTGTCACAATGTAACGTTATTGCTTTCACAGCTGAACCATGTAGGCTCTAAATGTAAGCTAGCTGTTAGCTAACATTACAGGTAATGTCACCTAACGTTAGCTAGGTAGCCGGATAGATACAGTAAGGTTACCTAATAGTATTGATAAGCCCCGACATTACCTGCTTTTGAGAAAATATATTTTAGGCCAACCTTAGCTACATAAAGTTTGGCTTACACAGCTTTCATCTTACCAAATCCGTTTGTTATTTAATATACAATACAATTGAGATAGGGGTGGATAAAAAAGGGTGAACTCAACTGTGAGGGCAGTGCAACAACCGGTCAGTCTCTGTTACACGCATATGCTAACTACAATACACAAATACACTGTAAATGAGGTGTGTGTGTGTGTGTGTGTGTGTGTGTGTGTGTGTGTTGTCAATTTGCACTCTACCCAAACAGAGTGCAAATTGTTACCTCACATTTATTGAGTAGATTCTATAGGTTGCTTTTTACAGTGCAGGCCGTGACGCGACACTCCATTGAAACCAATAAAGCTCATTTAATTCGACAGCGTTGAAAGCTCCTGTAAATGGAACTGCTTGTACTTATCCAGTAAAATAACATCCTCTCCTCAGCACCGGTCTGACAGTCCATACTGGTCTGGGTGGTCCTTGGGTGGAACTTGAAGCAATTGGAATAATTAAGTTGGAAAAGATAGCTGTTATGTATGAAAATTAGAATTGTGTATGTGGGGTGCACAAGTAATAGGGCTTTGGTTTTGCAACTGTAATTTGGTTACATGTCATTTGATTTGATATCATGTGCGTAATGTAGGCTATGTATGCGGTTTATGTGTGATTAAAATGTTGTAAACAAAAGCACCCAATTACCCTGGATGTGTTCAGACTAAAGGTGATTCAACTCTTGCTCCTTGTTGACTTCATATTTTGTTGTAGCTTCAAGTTTCATGTCACTGCTTTTGCCGCTTTTAACATTGTGCTTTTTTTTGTTCATTTTTTCTAAATGTGTGTGTGTGTGTGTTTGTCTTCCGTGCGGGAAAAAAAAGGGGACTCAATACTGGGAACCAAGCAATCGGCCCATTCCTTACAGTCATGAGCCCTAAACGGGAGCACTGCACTAGTCATTTTTAAAGATTATTTTTTGGGCATTTCAGGCCTTTATTTTTTGTAGGACAGCTGAAGACATGAAAGGAGAGTGAGAGGGGGGGGGGGAATAACATGCAGCAAATGGCTGCAGGTCGGAGTCAAACCCATGGCCGCTGCGTCGAGGAGTAAACCTCTATATATGGGTGCCTGCTCTACCAACAGAGCTATCCGGGCGCCCGCACTAGTCATTTTAAAAAGGCTTTATGATCCGGTTATAATTTGCTGTTTCCACACATACACTGTGACATTGGAGTCTGGCTCTGAGGAATAAATGGATCCTTAAATCCCCTGTTTCCCGTACTTTCATGCTTTTGTTACAAATCTCGTAAATCCAAAAGCTTATGCCATCGCAGGCTTCAAGTCCCAGAGGAAGCGTCAGACATAATGATGTTTGTTACAGAAAGACAAGAACCCTTTTCTAAGATAAATCTGGCCCTTATAGTATGTGTAAAATATGTATTGTTTTGTTTTAGGAATCATCATTTTAGATCAGAGAGAGGAAATAAAGGGTACAGGGGAAATTAAGATGAATATTATTTACACACATGTACATTGTCGTAATATTTAGCAGTTTATAAATGTAAGTTTGTTCTTATATGTTGATGATACTGTATTTTATGTGCAGTCACATTTCTTTCCTTTCCAACTTTTTTACTGAAAAACTGTCAGGATCTTATAGTTCATCTGTGAACATTATATGTCATATTATATATATATATATATATATAACATAATGCTGCTGCTCCTGTGTGTATTGGGAGAGTTAAGGATTTTGATTGCATAGCTTTGTTGGGAAGGGGTGAGGGGCTAGTTTTAGTTTTATTGAGTGTTATTTATTTATAATCCTCTCTAGATTTTCCAATGTTTTAGACACAGATATGGTGATAATAATAATGCTACAAAATGATGTGAAAAAGAGACGCACAACTACCACAAAGGGACACAAACCGACCACAAACAGACGCCAAATAACCCCAGAGACACAAAACAAGACTTAGGCTAAAGAAAACAGAAAGGACCAAAAAGAGACCCAACACGACTACAAAGAAACGCAGAAACCCACAAAGAGACACAAAATGTTGAAAAATTTAACATTTTCTTGAGAAAGGACGTCTAAACCCCTCGTCAAATACACGCACCTAAGTCTTCCACAAAGCCAGGGAAAACACCGAGGTGCTCATGAGGACCAGGTAAAAATTATAATTAAATGTTGGCCGAGTGGGTTTAGCCTTTGGGAGGGGCGAACACATTCATTCAGAACACTAGACAAAATAAGAGTTTAGTTGCAAAATGTAATGTGCAAAAAAGAAAAGTTTTTCTCAATTGCATTGTTTTTGTGTTTTGTTAGGAGCCGAAGTCACAATCAAAATTGGATTAATTGCACAGCTGTAATATAACCCACGTAGCTCTTTGACAGAATGAACTCTTCTCACACCACATTTCAACACTCGAACTGATTCCCAGAGGAGGATCATGATGAAATATGGAGGAGGGTTTGAGGGGCCAGTGAGTCTCTTTGAGGATTTGCAGCAGAAATAAGATTTAGGATTTACTCTCTTCACAGGGTGCCTCCCATGTTGTTTCCCACAGAGAAAATAGACATTTTATTGCTGGTGTTTTGGGGGTTTTGTTGTTTGGTACCCTGAGATTCTGTGAAGTGAGGATGGACACCAACAAGCGACTTGTTGGGGGGAAAGTTGTGGGCATTAACTTATTGTACAGTAGGTCAGCTGAAGCTCAGACATCACCAAGTTTGGCAATAGCAAAAGAAGATTAGAAAATGCTTTTAATCTCTAATCCGGTGGCTGGTTGACTGTCCAAATCTGTTGTTTGTTTTACTCCCTCATGTGTTGAACAGGAACAGCAGCAGCACTTCTAGTACTAGTAGTAGTAGTAGTAGTATTCAATTCAATTTTATTTATAGTATCAAATCATAACAAGAGTTATTTCAGGACACTTTTCAAATAGAGTAGGTCTAGACCACACTCTATAATTTACAAAGACCCAACAATTCCAGTAGGTTCCCCAAGAGAAAGCATTAAGTAGTAGTAGTGGTAATGGTAGTGGTAGTAGTAGTAGTAGTAGTAGTAGTAGTAGTAGTAGTAGTTGTATTCATAGGATTAGCAGAACTAGCCGTGGGTGGTTGTGCCACTAGTAGTCTGGATCAACTGAAGTATATTATCTGGATAATTGCATGAGATCCCGTCCCACCCGTTCCTCTCCCTGTGTTTCCACTCTCAAACTCACTTCTCTTTGGAGAACAACATCAAACCTGAGCTATAGAGCTACACGCTGAAAATATCAGGTTTTGAAGAATATTTGGATCGTGCAACAAGACAGGCCTGCTTGGTTCTTACAGGGAATGATTGTAAAGATTTACAAAGACTACGTTTAGGTCATTTCCTCTCTAACTGGGAGGTTTTTGGGACCGATTGGTGGGATTGCTGTGCTCTGTAAGAGCCAATGAGGTTGAACCATGTATCAGCTCATTTAAATAGGTCACGTTACTGTATTGTGTCAACAGTTCACTTCATTTAATATTGGATGTGGAGTTTTCTTTTGCGGGGTAAAAATGTTCCACCAGAACAAGTTCCTTCTCGAGACTATTCTGCAGAGCCACCGTCGCTGCGTCCGGAGCTTAGCGCCGCCCAATACGATTGTGATTGGTTTAAAGTAGAGATGTTCCGATATCGCTAGCGCCTCCGATACCGCCTAAAACGCTGGTATCGGTATTGGTAAGTACTGGAGTTTATGCAACGATCCAATACCACGTAATAAAGCCCTAAAGAAAATCTACGTTAAAGTAGTTTATTTATGTTATTTTCCCGTTATAACTGACTGTCAAACTGGATAATAAAAGAAAGTTCTGGGGCATTCATTGTTTGTGTTTGTTCATGTTTCACAAAGAGTTTAACCTGAACCACACCGACAACAGAGATAGAAATCATATCACATCCATACAGGGATAGTAGTATACAGCTGTTAAAACATAATAAAATATATGACACACTGGTATCGGATCAGTACTCGGTATCGGCCGATACGCAAGTTCAGGTATCAGAATCGGTATCGGGAAGCAAAAAATTGTATCGGACCATCTCTAGTTTAAAGAAATGCAAACAACCCAGAACATCTCCTGTCCCAGAATGCAACTGTGTTGTAGCCAAACCTTACTCCACAGCGATTTACATAATGTCTTCACATCATTGTTCGTAAAGTCTTAAGCCCGAGACACACCAAGCTGATAATCGGCCGTCGGACAGTCTGGTGAGGTCAGTAACTCGAGTCTGTTTAGTGTGTTCCGTGCCGTCGTCCGTCTGAGGGGCCCTCGGCCTTCATTTTGGCCGATTTGACATGTATAATCACAGGACTCAAATGACCCATCTGATTGGTGGAGAGCTAACCGGGAAACAGGGAGCTGGAGGAGCATGACTAGAGTCTCTCAAAATCTGATGAAAATCTTTTAAACCTTTGTTGATCTAAAATGAAGTCAGATTCAGCAACTGCACGGCCTATTTCTCTCTTGAAATGTTCTCAGAAACACGTTTCGGTGAACTATTTTAGTACAATATGAGATCGTATTCTGAACGAGCCGCCATGCCAGTCTGGCTTTGAATTTCTGGAGAAGCCAGACCCACGTGGCGCTTTCGTCCAATCAGCTGCCGGTTTTCATTTTTGGGCGACAATACAGATTAGCGCTGCCTTCTGTTATGGAGACGTATTACGTCTCGTCTCTTTGGTGTGTTCTGAGGAACTTTTTGGACCGACTTGGGGAGACTGATCAGTCCGACTGGCTTTTCTGCCGAGGGTCGGCCGTCTGGTTTGTGTGTCTGGGCTTTTAGTTACACCTCTGGTTTTTGTGCTTCATCATAGTTCTTTATGGTTCAGTTAGCAGAACAGTTATTATACTTTATGGTCCTTTGTTGTGCATTTCTTGTGGAGTTTTGTGGTATTTAATGGTGCATCACGGTCATGGTTCTCAGTGATAACACTTCACATTTGGCTCTGCCTGCCAATCTCTCCTCTCTCCCTCTCAGCTGTTTTATCTAACAAAGCAGAAAGCCTCTCAGGGACACCGGAAATCCGGCTTCAGTTATCATTATATTATGTTTAAGTAAGTATTTTTAAAACAGCCTCAAAGCTGAAAGTACATAACTTTGACATTTGATTAAATACTCCACAGCCATATTATTGCCAAAGGCATCTGACAAAAACGGAAATGAAAAAAGAAATGATATGCAGGAATATGTATCTAGGGTTGCAGGCAGTTTAATAAAATGGGAGAATTGATTTAGTATTCAAATGGATGTGCTACCTGCTAGAACGGCTTAGTCTTAATATGTAGCTTGAGGGCTGATCATGTTACATATATTCCCTTTTTTAAATTCCAAACAGTAGTTCACTTTGGTCCGTTTAAAATTAGTAATTTATGTCTTTTTGTCAAGGGAGCAAAACCTGTCTACAGGTGAAATGAGTCTGAGGGTTGTCCCCACCGGCATTGCAGACGAGAATGACAGATAATCCAGTTAATTTAGTCTGTCGAGCCTCTCCGTTTAACCTTTCACCGTTAAAAATAATCCTTCCCGTCTACCCCGCAGCCGTCTCTCCTTCCTCCTCCAACAACAACAACAACACAGACGGGTTACAAGACAAATCCCTGTTTCTGATCTGCAGCGGTGGAAGAAGGATTCAGGTCCTTTACTGCAGTAAAAGTACTAATATAAAAGTACTGCATTGGAAATGTTACTTAAGTAAAAGTCTGAAAGGATCATCAGGAATATGTAGTTAAAGTATTAAAAATAAAGAACAATCCTCCCATTGTAGAAGGAGTAAAGGATCCAACCAGTTGTGTGTTTAATGGTCTAATCATCTCAGCGTGACTTGTAGGTCGTTATATTGTCGGCTAGTTTACTTTAGAATCAAACATCAGATTTTATAAACTACATGTGTTCTGTGTGCAGGAATCTTAATGTGTAAAGTAACTAGTAACTAAAGTTGTAACAGATGAATGTAGTGGAGTAACTAAAGTATAATATTTCTCTCTGAAATGTAGTGGTGTAGAAGTAGAAAGTGGCATGAAAAGACTCAAGTAAAGTACAAGTACCTCAACATTTGGACTTAAAGTCCCAGTGTGTAACGTGTTTAGTTGTTAATCATCAAAATCTGTGTTGCCCGTTCACCAACTTGTTGTTGTGGTTTGAAATTTTACATTTGCGTTTGCATGAACTGAGGTAGACGCTCCTTATTCATGTGCCATCTTGAAATACGTTAGCCGGTACGGGACAAACAGGACATACTGCTCCACCTGTGTGTGTGTGTGTGTGTGTGTGTGTGTGTGTGTGTGTGTGTGTGTGTGTGTGTGTGTGTGTGTGTGTGTGTGTGTGTGTGTGTGTGTGTGTGTGTGTGTGTGTGTGTGTGTGTGTGTGTGTGTGTGTGTGTAAGGGACATTCAGGACATACTGCTCCGCCTTTCACGTTTTCTCGGTCACATGATACACTCACAGGTGCTGCTAATGCTGCTAACGAGTATCGTAGCTCCCCGGGCCACTGGCTAGTTTGAAGAAGGAAACATGGAGGACCACACGTATTCAAAATCCAAATTTCAGGAACAGGAGTCTTCTTCTTCGCCAAGAAAAAGAGAAAAGGAGTTTGAAAAGAGCAAGAGACTGACTTTTTGAAGCGTGAAGGCTACCGTAGCTGTAATACCTACTCTGAACTGGGTGGTGCGAGAGAGTTGATTGTGATATAGGATCTCAACGCTAGACGGGAGAAATTCCCACACATTGGACCTTTAAGTACAATACTGGAGTAAATGTACTTAGTTACATTCTACCGCTGTTGAGCTGAACCTGCTGTTGATCAACTCTTCCAAATTATGTGTTTACAGAATAATCCATTCATGATTTACATTCTTAAAGCTATAGTGCGTAGTTTCTGTCGCAATTAATGATTAATTCCGGCGCGTCCATTGATACAAGTCCTCCGTGATCGTGCACCGCCCACCTTTTGTTTTGGTGTTATTATTGATGAATATAAAAGAAAATGGCACCTGAAGTTAGACGACGGACTGGACAGTCAGATTGAACGGTTTGTACGTATTTGATGTGTCTATTGTTGCATCATATGTTAAGTCCTCGCACCATGTGAGCAGGGTTTTCCTAGTCTATACCCACTATGTTCAACTTCCGGGATTGCTCCGGTGCCGCCAGAAATCCCCCCCGATGTCCCTTTTTTCGGCCAGATGTCCGTCCCCTTCCTCTTTCTTTGTGTTGGCGTTCTAACCTCAGGTGGATTTGTGAGGACTATGGTTAACTGCTCCTCAGATCTCTGCAGGGTAAATCCAGACAGCTAGCTAGACTATCTGTCCAATCTCAGTTTTCTGTTCCACGACTAAAACTACTTTTGAACGTACACATGTTCCACCAAAACTAGTTCCTTCCCGAGACTATTTAGCAGAGGCACCGTGGCTCCGTCCGGAGCTTAGCACCGGCCAAGGCGATTGTGATTGGTTTAAAGAAATGCCAATAAACCAGAGCATGTTTTCATCCCATCCCGGAATGCTGTGTGGACTAGCCAGACCCTCCTCCGCAGCGCTGTGAAGGAAGGTCTGACAATGCGAGACTAGGGTTTCCCCTACCATTATAAGTCTTAGGTGCAGCACCCGAGTTTTTGGCAGCACTTATGCAAAATGATTGTGTAAAGCGCATAACAATGAAAAAAGCATCAAACTAACTGAAAGACTTTTCTCAGATCCAAGGATTAACGGTGGACTTCTTTAAAGGTCCCATGACATGGTGGCCTTGACCAACTGCCACTTTGCTCGTTTGAAAGCCATGATGTCTCTCTCTCTCATGGGTGGGCCAAATTCTCTGGGTGGGCAAAGCAGAGAAAGGGGAGGTAACCTTGCTCCTTAAGACCTCATAAGGAGAAGATTCCTTATTGGTCCATCTGAGCTTTCATTTTCTCAAAGACAGAGCAGGATACCCAGGGCTCGGTTTACACCTATCACCATTTCTAGCCTCTGGAGGACCATAAGCAGGCTGGGGGAACTCCTATTAATGTTAAAAAAACTCATAAAGTTAAATTGTCTTACCATGAGACCTTTAAAAGGTCCAATATGTAATATTTGTACTGTAATAAATCCAAAAATGACACCAATGCCTCATCTGATATTAAGGAAACATGTTAAACTGAAATACTATTTTTTCTGACAACAATGCTAATGTCAGTATTTTTTCTTTTTGAAATTTACATTCCGTGACGGAATTTATGTTTATGTTTTGATCTGTGTGTTATCAACGGCCCAGTTTGACAGCCAGGCCGGGTTGCCAGATATACCTGTAAAAACGTAAACCCAGCACGCTACAGCTGTAACGGTAGTACAGCCATGAAAGCAGCAAACAAACAAACGATCAACGGAGATAGATTCTACATGACATTAAAAAAAAGAAAACAGCATGTTTCTAACAGTTGCGTGACCAGAGACGTAACAACTCCCTGGTAAATATTGGAGATGTATTTGAAAGATGGAGACAGCTTAGATCCCAAAAGGACACAGAGTTGGCTTATTTTCTCCTGAACATGTAAGCATTAGCTTCAGGCTAATTTATCACAGCTACTAGGGATGGGCATTTTTTGTCATTTCAACATTTGTGTACTCACATAGAATTATATAGCTAGAGTACCCGAGTTGGTTACTCTCAAAAACAATTGAGACATAGCCAGTAAAGTGATCCCGACCGGTCCTGGCTAATGCCGCCATGCTAACCCTCCTAACTGTTAACGTTACCGGGAGGACCAGGCAAGCAGCCCATGGCTGTTTACAGCCTGTAGCCTCTTCAGCGGCTGGAGCCAACAACGGTGAGTTATTTTAAGCCACGAGAGGGGGGCTGTAAATCGGAAAGAGAGGACTGTGAGTTTGCAGTGTGTTTAGCGATTGTTGCCGTAATTC
The DNA here is from genome assembly GCF_004354835.1 of Perca flavescens. NCBI lineage: Eukaryota > Metazoa > Chordata > Actinopteri > Perciformes > Percidae > Perca > Perca flavescens. The sequence continues at coordinate 30,397,693 of NC_041348.1, forward strand.
TCAACCTCCGTGAACTTCGAGTCTGGGCAGGAGGGGGCGGGGGAGACGACTCTACAGTATTTTGAATTGGTAGTGCAGTAACTATTTTAACCCTAGCTGCCAGTATTACATACAATATTACATATTGCACCTTTAACAAGTTTTGTCTTTTAGCTTTTTTTGTGCGAGACCTTCCGTGAGGAGAATCAGAACGCTGCTCATTCCTCTTGTGGCCATACTGAAAAGACTTCATATAAAAGTCAAAAACATGTTTGCAAAGCCTGCAGCTCCGATGCCTCGGGGTTCGTACAGAAACAGAGGACTTCAATGGGCTCGGCTGTTTCATGTTACGCTTCCTCTGCAGCGACGTGCGTTCTCCCGTGATACAGATCATGTATGCCAAATCAGCTGAAAGACACTTTGAACAATGAACAGGTTGGCACATCAGCGGCATGACAGGATTCAAAAACAGAGCTGTTACACAAGTTTGAATCAAATATAAAGCTGTGCAGGCCAAACAATCTTGCTGCAAACTGGTTCCAGCTTCTCAAATATGAGGATTTGATGTGTTTTTTCTTGTCAAATCTGAATTACTTTGGGCTTAGGACTGTTGGTCAGATAACAAAAGCAATCTGAATGCTTCACCTCGGGCTATGGAATTATATTTTACGGTTTTTCACTATTTTCTAGCAGTGTATTTTTCCACTGATTTGATCTTTCACATGCAGTTTAGTGCGTTTGAATTAGAGGGTATATTTCGAAGCAGCTTGTCTATAAACACTGTTGTGGATATTTACTACATCTAGCCATTCTATTCATTTGTTACATTTACAAAAAAACAGAGCTGTTACACCACACGTTCGACCACACATGAAGGCAGCGGAGAGAAAGAAAAGAGGTGAAGCGACTTTGCTTTGTTGTTGCAGGACACGGTCACCTGTTCACCTGCACTCCTCGGCGGTTTCCCGCTTACATTAGCGTCGTCGGGACTCTGCTGCAGGCATTCATACTAAATGGAAAGACCTGCATTTTTGCCGGGCGCGGTTGTACCATCTCAGGGTTTGCCCCGCCATTATAAGGTTGAGATGCAGCACCCGAGCCATTTGGGGCAGCGAATTAATACAATACTATTGAACATAGAGGGACAGAATAATACCGCTCCGAAAATTATGTTAAAAAGAGACGCAAAACTACCACAAAGAGACACAAACCCACTGCAAAGAGATGCCAAATGACCCCAGAGACCCCCCAAAATAATTCTGATTGGTTTAAATAAATGCCAATAAAACAGAGCACGTTTTCCCATCCCAGAATGCTGTGTGGACTAGCCAGACCCTACTCCGCAGCGCTGTGGAGGAAGGTCTGGCAAAGCGAGACTAGTGCATCCCTTAAACTGCTTTCAGGTTCCCCTTAACATGAGACACACAGTGAATGTTCCTGGGTGGGTGAACTAAGTTGGTAGTGAAAAGCTAATGTTAGAAAACTACATAGTTGTCTCATTAACTCAATTAGGATGTAATTGAGACTGAGCGCTCTATCATTAGCACATCATTTGTAATTTATACACACACCATATTTACAGTTTAAAGTGATTAGCTTGACAATAAATTGCCCTTGGGTCTTATCTGCACACTTGCAGCGAGCCAGATGCACAGGCTGCATTAACCCGACAGATCAGATGGAAATAAATTCTGCAGAGAGAGTAAACGCAGAGCCAAAGGCCTGTTTACACGCCGCCGCTGCAAAACCCACTTTGTGTGCGCAGCCCAACACCAGCCACTCTCTCCCAACTGGGGCATGAGACTCTAAACACACACAGGATGATACTGTAATAAATAAACTGTATGCACTTCATAGGAGTGTCTCCATTTCAGTTTTTCTCCACCACATTTCAGAGGAAAATGAATGTGATCAGGGAAGGCTTGTATCATGTGAACGCGCCGGCAGTGTTGTTGTCATTACTTAGAATTCCTCATGGGGGGGGGAACAGAAACTATGCAATATAGCTTTAAAACTGAGTACACAGCAGTGTTTTCCGTCGCTTTGTGGAAGACTTATGTGTGTGTATTTGGCAGGTGGGGCGGGGGGGTGGGGGTTTAATTTCGAATGTGTGGTCCTCCATGTTTCCTTCTTCGAACTTGCCGGGGCCGGGAAGCTACGATACCAATTAGCAGCACCTGTGAGTTTATCATGTGACAAAGAAAACGTGAAAGGTGGAGCAGTATGTCCTGAATGTCCCTTACACACACACACACACACACACACACACACACACACACACACACACACACACACACACACACACACACACACACACACACACACACACACACACACACACACACAAAAAGGTGGAGCAGTATGTCCTGTATGTCCCTTACAGGCTAACGTATATCAATATGGAGCATGAATATGGAGCGTCTAACCCAGTTCATGCGAATACAAATATATAATTTCAAGCCAAAAGGAATACTTGGAATTGATGGAGGTAGTAAATATTCATGAAAAAGGACAAGTTGGTGAATGGGCAACATTTTGATGATTAACAACTAAACATGTTACACACTGGACCTTTAAGATTTTATTTTCATTTTAAGATAACTTTTTGGCCATTTATAGGACAGCTGAAGATATGACAGGGGAGAGAGAGAGAGGTAATAGCCGCTTTCTGACCAAGTAGTTACAGGACCGTAGTTCTAGGAAAAGTCCACTTCTAAGCAGATCTACTAACTACTCTCCCCCAATAACGTTTTTTCCATTTGCATTCACACTGGCCAAGTGGACATAGGGACTATAGGAGAGGTAAGGGAGGGACCATAGGGACTATAGGAGGGCTAAGGGAGGGACCATAGGGACTATGGGAGGGGTAAGGGAGGGACCATAGGGACTATAGGAGGGCTAAGGGAGGGACCATAGGGACTATAGGAGGGGTAAGGGAGGGACCATAGGGACTATAGGGACTATAGGAGGGCTAAGGGAGGGACCATAGGGACTATAGGGGGGGGTAAGGGAGGGACCATAGGGACTATAGGGACTATAGGAGGGCTAAGGGAGGGATCATAGGGACTATAGGATGGGTAAGGGAGGGACCATAGGGACTATAGGAGGGGTAAGGGAGGGACCATAGGGACTATAGGGACTATAGGAGGGCTAAGGGAGGGACCATAGGGACTATAGGAGGGGTAAGGGAGGGACCATAGGGACTATAGGGACTATAGGAGGGCTAAGGGAGGGATCATAGGGACTATAGGATGGGTAAGGGAGGGACCATAGGGACTATAGGAGGGGTAAGGGAGGGACCATAGGGACTATAGGAGGGGTAAGGGAGGGATCATAGGGACTATAGGATGGGTAAGGGAGGGACCATAGGGACTATAGGAGGGGTAAGGGAGGGACTATAGGAGGGGTAAGGGAGGGACCATAAGGACTATAGAAGGGGTAAGGGAGGGATGCAAGCATGGCTACGGTCTTTATAGCGTTAAAATCAGAAAACAAATACACCAAAAAAAGTATGAACTAAAAATACTAAATCTAATGTATATAGACGGGTAGAGAAACAGGTATCTCTTGTATCTCTGGCTGTGGACGTGTATGTGTGTGTGTATTTGTGTGTGTGTGTGTGTGTATGTGTGTGTGTGTGTGTCCATGCTTGTGGAGTTTAACTCCAAAAAGACCATTAACCACAGGTTCCCGTTAACGTTATGATGGACATGTGTTGTGATATTTAAACGGCGAAATAAAAGCCTCTTATTTAGGAGAGCGGTCTGAGAGACCTCCAGCTTACAGGGGTGTGTGTGTGTGTGTGTGTGTGTGTGTGTGTGTGAGACCGGTCTGAGGGACCTCCAGCTTACAGCGGGGTCTCCGAGCAGGACTGGCCCAGCGAAGAGCTAGCGGCCGGGGCAGGCGCCTGCTGGCTGTCGCCTCACTTCATGGAGCTTCTCAACTCCGAAAAATTTGAAGCAAATTGTCAATTCCGCATCAATTTTCACAAGGCTGCCAATATATTTGAAATCTTAACAGTTAATTTCTTGCCTAAAACGTTGTCAGAAGTGAATTTAGTGATGAATAAGATGGCGAAAACTGTTAAAATTGTCCCGTCGTTGGTCCGTCTGTACTGGAAACACGACCCTCGTTGACCTAGGTCCCTATGCTGAAAAGACCCTGGCCTGAAGTAGGAGCTGAAAGATGTTACAGGAACTGCAGCCAGAGGAACTTAAAAATCCCCAAATTGGTCCAGTCGTAACACGAGAATAAAAAGGGTTCTAGGAATTTTATGTTCTAGGAACTGCAAAAATCCCTCCGGTCGGAAAGCAGCTTATGACATGCAGCAAAGGGCCACAGGGTCGGAGTCGAACCTGCTGCCGCTGGGTCGAGGAGTAAACCTCTATATATGGGCGCGCACTCTACCAGGTGAGCTACCCAGGCAGCCTCTTTAAGCTTTTTTTGAGTGTTATTTATTTATCATCTGCTCTAGCTTTTCCAACATGTTAGACACGGATGTTAATAATAATGTTTTTTTTGATTTATATTTGAATAACATCACGTTTTCTTGAGGTCTTCGACAAACCCAGAGGAAAACAATGGATAGGAGTCCTTCTTTCACCCCCTGGCTTGTAATCTGCAATCTTTGTCCAACATGAAGAATAGTCTAGCGGGGGGGAAACTGTCTCTGCCACTTTATCAATGAGCACGATTAAAGCAACAAATGACCTGACAGACCTGCTAATGAGTCAGCTTTTCACTACGACCACATTAGGGCCGTTTTACTAGTTTGTTAAGTATGATAAATGGGGATTACTGGTGGGATGAGATAATGTGGTCAGACTGACTTCCTGCCCCCTCTGTGAGACGATGCTGGTGATTTTCCTTTTGGGGCCGGGTAAAACCTCTCCAAAAATATTCTCTAAGAATGCTTATAGTGTGCTTTATGAAAGGGTCTGTACCAAAGAAAGAGGTTTTCTTTAGTCTGTAGGATATGGTTTGTATGCCGGGGTGTTTCTGCAGCACCAAATCACTTCATTCTGAATGATTTGACACAATATTTGACTTAAATAAATATTGGCACCCGCTCTTCCCCTGGGATTTGGACATTGCACTAGTCTATCTATGTTGGGATTTCGATGCAATTGCGATTAATTGTGCAGCCCTATTTTAAAAAGCCTCCATCATCCTTACATCATCAGAACAACTTTGGGCTTTGTTGTCAACGTCAACCAACCCTGATGCTTACTGTATATGAAAGGGTTTCTTTACAGACGCTGAAAGAACCTTAAAAAAAACCATCGTGATTGGTGTGTAAAGAAGGTCGTCTTAGCCCTCGAAGAGTTGACATTTGGAAAGGGAGATTTATCCGTCTACATGTCTCGATACCCGACAGCGCGTATGACGGAGAACCTTGCAATATATTGGGTGAAATATGTTGTTTTGAAAAGGCCAGATATAAAAAGGTTGAATAATGAAGGCACTGAAGTTTAAAATTTGGTGTCAGTGTGGATTGAAAAAAACTAAAACTGAGTATTTCTACGTGAAAGAAATGTAATAGTATTGTAATGGCAAAATTACATTTAAGCATAATTCCTTATATTTTTATGTTTTATTTCTACTTTAATTCTCTCACAAATGCTGAAAGGGAGTTTATCTCATTTCCACATGTAGGAATCTGATTCACAAAGTCTGGAACATAATGTGAGCACAGTTTGTCTGAACAGATAAATGGGTACAAGGCCACTGCCTATTCAGTTTTTCCCATGCCAGTTGAGATGTAACTGGGGTGGGGCGGGGGGTAAAAGAGGAGGCGAGATGGCTCCAAGAGGTCTCGTGTTTTTACATTTGTCTTTTATGTGTATCAGATTGCCTGTAAGAATTGTAGCGTCATAATAAGCCAAGTGCGTGTGTGCTGTCACTCTGAAGATGCATATAAGCCTAGTGTTTCTGTTCACTCATTTGAAGAACTTTTTCCACAAAAAAAGCTGAATGTGCTTTTTGTGAAACTATGATCCTCCTATATTTGCAAATATATTTTTAATAAAATACAAAAACCTATTTGTTTCACTTTAGCAAACTTTAAAACTTTACTCCTGCTGCAAAAGAAACTTCCACAACAGTATCACGAAATGTCTCTCTTTTTTTAACTGTGAAAACACATTAACAAATTATAATTAAAACAATTCAAATCAATTGGTTAACTGATATTATGAAAAAAACTGGTTAGTGCTGAAGTTGTTTATTCCAAAAACGGATAGCTAAGGTACCTAAATATTGTACTCAGATAATTGCAGTGGCTTGATTTTAACTAAGTACATGTACTCCAGTACTGTACTTATGTGTCCAAATGTTGAGGTACTTGTACTTTCTTTTCATGCCACTTTGTACTTCTACTCCGCTACATTTCAGAGAGAAATATTGGACTTTTTACTCCACTACATTCATTTGTTACAGCTTTAGTTACTAGTTACTTTAGTTACTCCGCTACATTCATTTGTTACAGCTTTAGTTACTAGTTACTTTACACATTAAGATTTTCTACAGTGTGGGATTAGCACTTTTACTTAAGTAAAGGATGTGAATACTTCTGCCACCGCTGGTTATTTGTCTTGCAAAGGCCTGACATTTCAACCCTAGCCAGACGCAGCACGAACCGTTCCGATCCAGTCCGAACAAGCCCGAACAAGCCCGAGAAGGTCGCTCACACATTCTATCACCGAGCCGACGACTGAAACCAACGCTTTCACGTCAGAACTTTCTCCGTCTCTCTTTATCTCTTAATAACACAAATATTGAGGGTACATTAATCACATCATGGGAAGAAAAACCACCCTTGTTGCATAAAGTCATGTAGCTTCTTTAGAAGTCCACTCAACTAGCTAGTGATTTTAAAGTAAGTTAGCTAACGTTACGTTAACCGTGTATGGAACTACGGGTAACGCGCAGCAACATTTACAGCGGCAGCTCAACGGTTATTAACCAAATATATAAATACAGTAATTAACTGCTATAGTCGACCCTTATTACAAACGTTTTAAGACATTTCAACACTGATAAATAACAGAAAACAGTAAGATAATTAAAATGTAATTTTTAAATTACTCACACAACTTTGCTTTGAGAGAGGAATCATCGTGGCAGAAATGAAGTTATCCAATGTCCTTTTGAAATATTAACCAAATCCACAACGGGAGAAACTTCCAGAACGTTACGTCACAGATAAACCACTTACAAACTTTATTGACAGTTGACAAGAACATTAACGTCAAATGTCCACTTATTTAGCTTATCAAAGCATCCATGACAGGTAAACACCTAACAGACAACAACAGGTAGCCTACCAGGTGAAGTAAATTAGCGAGTCGCCACCTGCTGGCTGCATGTTTTTTAATGATTCAGCTGCAGCAGTTTGCAATTACATTTTTATCATTGTGAATTTATTTTTTTGAAAATAATATTTCAGGTAATAAAAAAATGTTCAAACCACCTATTTTTACAAGATCACATTGTTACACAAGACATTTTTTTGATTTTTAAAAAAATCTTTTTAAAAATCTCTTTGTGGCAAGATGTTAATAAAAAGGTAAAGAAAATACACATGGGATGAAGGGAATATATTTCAGGTTAGGGTCAAGCTTACTTTTATTGTCTCCCCTAATAGAAATGTAAGTAAGGGAGATTTATTTATTAATATGGTCTTCTATCTATCTATCTATCTATCTATCTATCTATCTATCTATCTATCTATCTATCTATCTATCTATCTATCTATTTAATTTGAAATGTATTGTTAGGAGGATAACCCCTTGAGATGAAGCATGTTGTTTTCGAGGGGGTCCTCGCGACATAAGACAACAACAATAAAGCACTCACACTCCTAAAGCTCTTAGATCTTAGAGACCCAGGCAGGCTATTCCAGTCTGAAGTGGCTTTCAATTTAAAGGTACGTCCACCACTCTCTTTGTAGATGTTTGGCACAGTGAAGAAGGGATATTCAGTGTGTCTCAATCTATAGCTGGGTGTATATGGAATTAAATATTCCTTCAGGTAAGAAAGATAATCAGAGCAGGTTTAAAAATAACCTGGTACCAGTGATATTGTCTTCTGGCTTTTGGTGATAATAAGTTCAGTGAGTCATACATTACACAGTGGTGGTAAGAGGACATCTCAGCACACTCTATCTATCTATCTATTTATCTATCTATCTATCTACCTGTGTGTCTTTATCTCTGTGCAAAGATCTTAGGCTGAGAGCAGCATTCATAATGAGGTTGAGAATCCTCCATTCTGTTTGATTTCATGAAATCAAAAGGTTTCTGCAGGTTTGTGACAGAGGCTGAAGATTGATTTCAGTCCGGTTATCCTGGATGCAGAGATCTGTCATTTCCGGTGACATGTTTGATGTTTTGTGCACTGTGCTTCCCTCTTTACCTGTAAATCAAATCACTTTTCTGTTGATGAAGTTTGCCAATTTCCTGGTTTAACCTCCAAAAAGCTCCACGACTACCGATTATCTTGAGTCGATATTTGAAGGTTACTTTCTTCCATAACGTACTTAAACACAGATCTGTCACTATGTGGTTGCCAGGGCGTAACTTTGGGTTCAACATCGGGTGGTTGAGAGCTTTTGAACAAATTCCTGCATTATGGTGAATTATTCGGCAACAATTTGGGCCTTTTCTGCATCAAATTATGCGGCAAATGTCTTCAATTATGTACAGGAAAATATTATTTTTCCTATGTTGTTCAAAACTTTCTGCAGATTCAAAACATCACATGTTTTTCGGTATGTTTTCTAAAGAGTTAATATTTTTCATTCATTAATATGATTAGATATTTGGGGGCGCGTTTCACAAGCCAGTTTTGATTATTGGGGTTAGCAGAAACAAATGCTGAGATGAATATGACTTTAAATAAACCAAATTCAACGTTTCATTTGTCAGCACAAGTAAAGAAAAGATGAATGGAAGCTCATTTTTACACATTCACCCGGATTGAAAACATCATTAGCACTCAAACTTTAGCTTCTCTGCAGTTGCCGCAGCTCATTATTATTAATTGCAAAACAAACAATTTACAAATTCAAAAGTAATACAGCAGAATACAAAATGATAGTGTCTGAGTAATTTAAGGGGGTGTGAAACCTCACAAGTACAAAACACTCAAGGCTACAAACACAAAAGTTTGTTTTTCTAATTTCTCCGGAGAGAAGAGTGACCTCCAGCTCCAGGATTTCAAAATGATTAAACGTTGAACGTTTAAACCACTACCCTGACTTATCGTTGAACAGAAGCTTTTCTCCTGCAACAAAAGAAATACATTTTACATCTGAAAGTGTGATAGAACAACTTCAAAGCAATTAAAGACAAGTTAGGTGAGGGATCATTGTTTTAATGTCTGGCATCTTTCAACAGCTTTCCTCAAAGACACATTTTAATCGCCACGTACCGATATATACTGCATGTCTACATCGTTGAAGTACAAGTCCTGCAGAACTGTTCAATACGTCTGGGAAAATGTATATTTTTCAAGCATATTTACAGTGAATAGTCATGTTCCCCAGAAGGATGAACCCTAATATTTTGGTGACACTTGGTGGCTTGAAGTTAAATTGACTCATTTAGCATTTTCTTTAGCATTCGTAACGTTACTACTCTGCTGCTCGTTTTGTCTGTTACATAAAAATGGCTGCTGCTCTGACCATTCTGCTACATTGATTTGAATGAAAAATGGACTTTCTATCCATGTTATTTCTATGATCAGGATAATATTCAGATTTGTAGCTCCACTAGTCTCTAAATAGAACCATTATACTGTTGTTTAACGCTTCATAGAGAGTATTATGCTTTTGCTTCCTTTTACAGTACAGTTTCTTTTGCTCAGATTTAGAGTAAATACATCCAGCTCAGTGAGCAGACCAGGGTAGTGATAATTCAAAAAGGCCCAATAATTACTGAGCAGAAGAAGATTAATATCCCAGTTAGACTCTGTCCTGCTAAGATGGAGGGGGGGGGGGGGTCAATATATACATACCCACAGTAATTATATGTCAAGCTGTGAAAAGGAAATGTAATAAGACATTATCTGCAATAGAGAATGGGCTTCAACAAAAAGGCCCACAGAAGTAGAACAAGCACCAAGAGCAGTGCAGAAACACCACAGCCCTGAGCCAAAGATGGACATGGAAAGTTTGTCAGATTACCTTTGGAAGAAACGTATTATGGTGATTATGATGAAACTAACGCAGCAGCTTGAAAGAGTCAAAAATAACTATTTTCAGCTACAAAAGTCACAGATATCTGGCAAAAGTGTTGTTGTGTCTGCGTTAATATTCAGTGTCATATTCGTTGTCACCATTTCAGAGAAGTTTTGCAATAAATCATGCAGCGCTACTTGAGTTGGAAAGTAAGCTTCCTGCCGTATGTTGTGTTTTTCATTGAAAAAAACTTTCCCCTAAATTGACTGGATTTGTTGAGAATAATGGATAAAAAAAAATGCACTTTTACAGATCAGAAAAGGAAATGTTCCAGACCTGGTTAGGAATCCTCTGTACCTAATGTGACAGTCAGACGCCAGTAGTATCGCTTTGCCAGACCATCCACATGCTGCCGAGTGGAGGAAGGTCTGGCTAGTCCACACAGCATTCTGGGATGGGAGAAAAATGTGCTCTGGTTTATTGGCATTTCTTTAAACCAATCACAATCTTCATGGGCGGTGCTAAGCTCTGCACGGAGCCGCTGGAAAATAGTCGAAAACTCAGATTGGACAGATAGTCTAGCTAGCTGTCTGGATTTACCCTGCAGAGATCTGAGGAGCAGTTATCCATAGTCCTCACAAATCCACCGGAGTTTAAAATTTCAACACAACGAAAGAGGAAGAATACGGAAAATACATGCATCCGGCAGAATTTCCTGTGGCACCGGAGCCATTGGTGATTTTTGACCCTTGTTAAAAAACTTTTATTTAAAATAAAATCAACTTTAGTGCTTCAAGTTAGAGTTTGCAAACGTCTCTGTTAGTGACAGAGGACAAACAATTACAGGTTCAAAGGGCTTGAAACTGGTTTAATATCCTGTGTTGCTGTCGCCGATGCTATGCACCTGTAACCCAGTCAAAGAAAGGGTCAACAGAAATGTAGTTTTGGCCAATTGAAGGTAGGTGGTTGTGCCAGACTCCCGCATTTGGCTGTCTCACTCTATCTAACCACCCAGAGGGAGAGCAAGAGTGCGGTTGTGAAGTTTAACGTTGGTAGTCCCCAGAGAAGAAGTTAGTAATTTCATGGCGCAGATTAGAACTCAAATTGAAACGTAAGCAACAAAACTTGCTGAATGTTAGAACAGTGTGTCAAAATTGGTCGTTGTTACTGTGACTTTATAAAGTTTCAGGTTTAGTTCCATCATAGTGTTAACAGTGTCAAAAAAACGTTCAGTAGCTAGCTCAGAGATTATCGGCTAATGAAATTACTGATTTAGCAGGGGGGGTTAACACTTTTGCAAGGCACTGTATCCGTGTCACATTCTCATAAGGGGCTGAGCCCCCCTAAAAGTCTGATCCTAGAATCGCCCCTGACCGGAGCAATCTCGGAAGTGGAACGTCAAGGACATAGACTAGTCGCCAGTAAAGAGATGAAACAAGTGGGACATGTGAGGAAGAACACTACTCTATCTTTAGGATGGAAAGAACGGTGTCGTCCTTGTCACCTTGTCCCATTTCTATACTTCTTTTACCATTATACACCCAGAGACCCAGAGAGTTTATGTGAACATACACGGCTTTGTTAAAGGGGTCCCTGTAAACCATCTGAATGTAAGGATTTAAACCACTTCACGCGCTACACACTCAGTCCCTGTTACTTTATGATTACCTGATTTTCCATTCTTTCCTTTTGTCTGTATTTAACGTCAGTTGCTTTTATATTTTATTTTAAGGGCGTACTCACATTTGGCCTAGTTGCCTTGAACCTTGCCCGAGCACGATTGTGTCCACTCCACCGCTGGCCTGCACTCACACTGCAATAAAACTATATAACTAATAAAAAAGTGTCTATCTATCTAAAGTCATTTTGGTGCCTAAACCTAACCAAATTGCGACCGTTTCACAACTTCACAGCTACAGTTTTTTCAAACTGCTAAAACATAATTTTGCAAACTAGGCTGGTTTTATCAAAATACACATTTCACAAAACCACACACCCAAACTACAAAATACCTCATATATCCTGCAAAATGAAGCACTGCAACCAAAACTACATATAACATTATCAAAATCAAACTTTTGCACCAAATGGCACACACTTTATTCATGTTACCAGATTTTTGTCAAACTACACACTGCTGGGCATAATGAAAAGCACTCTCATCATTAGTATGTGTTGCCATTATACTAAAATAGTTCAAATTGTAGAATATTTTTCAGAAATATTTGCAGATACACACACACACACACACACACACACACACAACACACACACACACACACACACACACACACACACACACACACACACACACACACACACACAGACACACACACACGCTGTTGAAGCACAAAATGTGTTACAGTTTTTTCCAATTGCTAACAGACTAAAATGACATGCATAGCACAATTATTTAAACTGACACACAGAGAGCCAAACAAAGTGGCACTTTTAAAATGCACTGAACACGGTTCTCTGCATAAGACACAACAATCTGACATAAAGTCCCATGTCTGCCGTTTCAAAGCACTGCCATTCAAAATGACACTACATGAGCTGATTGGCCAATATAAATGAGCCACCTGGCCAATCACCTCCATGGTTCATTGTTACCACTTCAATCAGGAAGTAAGCACTATGATGCCTCTTTTTCTCTATTATTTGTTCTGCAATTTTTCTTTTTCAGTTTACTGTTTTTTGTGCGCATATTTTGGTTCAGTCCAATGTAAATATATCTGCTGTGCATATGCTGCACTGACTTGTTTGGTGAAAAATGAAAATGTTTTAACAGCATGTGTGTGTATCTGCAAATATTTCTATGCATGTGAACAATCTGAAGAATTTTCTACAATTTGAACTATTTTAGTATTATGACAAAGCATACTAATGATGAGAGTGCTTTTCATTACGCCCAGCAGTGTGTAGTTGGTTAGACAAAAATCTGTTAACATGAATGAAGTGTGCACCATGTGGTGCAAAAGTTTGATTTTGATAATGTTATATGTAGTTTTGGGTGCAGTGCTTCATTTTGCAGGATATATATATGAGGTATTTTGCAGTTTGGGTGTGTGGTTTTGGTTTTAAGTATTTTGATAAAACCAGCCTAGTTTGCAAAATTGTGTTTTAGCAATTGGAAAAAAAAACTGTAAATAAGTGTGCTATGCATGTCATTTTAGTGTGCAGGCCACAATGTTAAAGGAAGGAAAAAATGGTTTTAATTACAATAAAATCCAAAAGCCAAGAGGGAACCAGTGGGTGAACGAGTAACTGATTAGACTTTGACTGAATGACATGAGGGGGAAGCTCTCATTAGCAGAAGTCCCACGCTAATGAGATGTTAGAGCCTCTCTGACCTACGAAGAAAATGGATCACAAATTAAATCAATCTCCTCTTGGCTACCAAGAAACCTCTAACATTAAAGATTTTTTCCCCCCCACTGCACTGAAATGGGGCAGTAGAGCCGTTACGTTGTCATGTCATTTAAATTATTCACTCACTGGAATATCATTTCATGTCTCAAAGGATATGATTTCCTAATAAATATCCTGTCAGTCAACGATGGGTATGTTCCAGCCTCAAGAAGTTAATCTTGGGATATAGGTGAATATAGAGTAACGCCTCTCAACAACACAGTCTCACTCCATTTAAACTATTGTAATGTCATATGGTGTAATACTTTTCCCAGCCACTTGAAAAAACTACAGATTTTACAGAACAAAATCATACGGGCATTAACGTGGTCCGAGCCCAATACCCCCACTCGTCCTCTATTTCGTCATCCGGGTATATTAAGGCTTACCGAATATAATGTCTTTCAGAATGCCCGCATGATATTCCAGGTTATCCATAGATTAAACTACCGTTGGTGTGAGCTTATTCCAATAAATCGTCCCCTTCACACTTACGACACAAGGAAAAAACACCTAATTACTGGCAAAAAACGACAGTTAAGATGTACGAGCCTGAGTATAGTTTGTATGGGACCGCAGATTTGGAACGAGCTTGAGGAAAACTTGAAAATGTCGTATTCTGTCTCCATCTTCAAGAAAAGCCTCAAGGAGAAATTGCTCATAACCTATGATTGTTGATTATTCTTTAAATGCTATAGTTTGGGATCGTCTGTCTGTTTGTAGTATTTGTCTATGTTAGTCTAAGTGTGTCTGTATTTTGTCGTATTTTGTATTGTCTATTTTGTGTCTATGGTAAATTGAGTTTTTGGATTGTATATTATCTGTTGTTGTTTATCGTTATCGGGCCCCCTCCGAAAAGCTTTTAGTAGCTTATTCGGGGTTCCCCATTTCATGCGCTTATATATGATCATTTTGTGTTCAATGATACTTTGATGACGTGTGAAATAAACATGTATACGTAAAAAAACAAAACAACTCCCAACTTGTACAGCACTGAAGCTTGGTCAGTGGCTGCACCAGTCCACGGAGCTCAGAGCCCGAAGCCCGTCCGCTTCGACAGCTGTGGATTTATTGGATTTTCTCAGTGCCTCCAACACAGCAGTAACAGCTGTTTAAACTTGCAAAAGAACAATGCTGCATAATTTACAGAGGCGATACAAAGAGCAGCATGTGACATGATGATACTGTAAGTGCAGCAAAATAGACCAAGATAGAACGATGCTGCGGAACGGGAACACATCACAGCTCGAGAGGTGTTTCACTCGCGGCCAGTCAGCGTTATAAATACAGTCATTTTCACTCAGGTACAGCCCTTATATAACATATCAGATCTTATATAAAGCACAGAGGAGCCTGTTAAATATGATCTGCAGCACTGGAATCTGAACCCTGCTGTTTCATTCCAGCCAGGTAATCACGAACGAATCACACCTGCAGGACAACCTGTGAATGCTGTTGGCTCAAATGAACTGGATCAAAGGACAGGAAGGCTGACTGCAATCAGTTTCACCAAAATACGTTTGTCTCTGGATGCTTTTGTACCCCAAATCAAATGGGATTTTCAAAAACTCTTGGATAAAAGATCGCTGAGAAACAGGAGTCTATTTTCCATCCAAGTAGCTAACATTTTAACAGATTTTCTAGGAAATCTGCAACAAAAAATTATAATTACTGTAATCAGTGTTTTCATCCATTACGGTTACGTGAATATTTACAGCCATGGTGCTAATTCTCCAGTCAGGTGCCATTAAACCATTGAAAGGAAGCAATGATATGATTTAATTAAAAGAGCACTAGTCAAACCTTAAATGACGATCAAAATATATTTTGTTTGCATCAATAGTAGATGCTTCGGCGGACGTTAAAGTCACATTCTTTGTCTTTGTCAAGTCTGGTTCCAGTGCAAGTCTTTCACCTCAGCCACATGTACAAGCGTGTTTTGGCGCTATTAAAATCAGCATAAAAACAAGAATAGGGTAACGCCCTTAGTTTCATTCAGTTCTAAGTGATGAGAAGCAATGGATAGATAGATTTTTATTGTCCCATGAGAGAGATTAGTTTTCACAGTCTGTTTCATGCACATGGCAATATACACGGACAACTACATCAACAGATAACACAAAGACAGGTATAAAGACATATAGAAACCACCACATTTACAACAACGACATTGGATACAAAGTCAGCGAGATAGTTTGTTTTGCAGTGCTATGGCAGAAGCGACAAAACTTCTGCCAAAGCGATTCCTTCTACACCTCAGAGTCCTCAGATGGCAGCAGTGTGAAGTGTGGAAATAAGAGGGTGATTGGTGTCATTGGCAATGGTGAGGGAAAGGCAACTGATGGCTCCGTCGTTCGGGTCTGAGATGTCAGCCTTATAATTAGACGAAAGAGCGTCCAAAATACAAGGACGGTCACATTCTTGGCAGATTTCTTTGCAGCACACACACCATATTTCCCCAGCAGTTGTTGTGATGGAAAGTCAAACAACTGCTGCCGTGATGAGTTTTCAGAGTTGTGAAATCCTATGTAGGAGTGTTAAAAAGCTCCTGTGAAGTGTTTTGGTGTCAGATAAACTTTGAAACTCGTGGATCTGTTGGCCAAACTGGACTCCACGGATCATATTCCATGTCTCATCGTTACCTGAAGCAACACGACTGATGCGGGCGTTCTTTTTAACTCAGGGCTGTTTTGAGTCCGAATGTCCCTGGTTGTTCTTTCATGGTGACTCATCTGATTTTGCAGTAGATTAGCTTTTGTGTCATCCAATTGAATCACTTAATGATTGAGGGCCTGCAGCTCAGAGATGCTGTCGTCGGGTCAAACCTATAAACACACAGACATTCAAAGGCTTGAGGCTGAAACATTTGTACTCTTATTCCCCCTTTCATAATAAAAAATGTAGTGTGTGTGCGTCTGAAATCTCAATGTACTGCTCTCTATAAACCACTACATGAAAGGGATTTCAGACACAGCACAAAACTGCTATATTGTACCGCTTTAAGGTGTTTTCCTCCATTTACCTTCCATGTCAAATTTGGATTAAATGCACTGATGCATACACGTATTGCATTATTTCTCAGTTTTAAATATCTCTGGATGGATTGCAGCTTGTAATTATTTCTGCAAAATTGAGATTCAGGAGTAAATATGCATTAGCCTGAGGAGAGAATTAAAAGACAACATTACCGTGGATTTTTAAGCCATCATATCATTGAATGGTAATGACTTCTTTGAAAATCGGTCTGTTTAATATGCAGGTGTAGCTAATGATGCTCACTATTAGCTCTTTTCTTTTGTATGTCCTTTCTAGAAAATGACTGCCTACAGCAGATAAAGACGTGTTATTTTGTCTCCAGGCTTAGTGTGAAAGCCACTTCCCTTTTTACAAAACCCAAAACACTCCAGATAACTCAAAGTATAAGTGATAATGAAGTCAGGGTTTGAGGCTGTAAAGAAAGAGGAAACCAGAAGAAATAGACTTGTAAAATACAGAATCATTTATCCGGTGAGAGATGTTTTGGTGCCGGTCAAAGGGCTGATCCACTGAACCCCGATTTCCATTTATTCTGCTTACAGAAACAGAAAAAAAGGCCAAAAATCAGCATACTGGCTGCCCTGTTTCAATCACTGTCAAAATACCTGTGCCTATACAGAGACATTTGTCCCAGGAGTTGTCTATATCCACGACGTGCCAATTCCGGGATTGCTCTTAGCGCTGCCCAAGAAGCACCTTTTTCTCCTGTCCAGGAATACTGTGTGGACGAGCCAGACCCTCCTCAGCTGCGCTGTGAAGGAAGTTCTGGTAATGCGAGACTCTCCCGGGAATGAATGCCAATTGTAACCTTTACCACTTTAGACAAAAGCCAGATATTAGTGGGTGTTAGTGGGGGTTTTGGCCAGTGGCAAAGGGCTATAAGGGGTTTTATCCTGCGTGTTTGAAAAATGATGCCAAAGGGATACCAAGGGCGTCAAAAAGTGAAGCCATAAGGTCCTGACCAAGCGGTAATATTTAGACGAGTTGGGATTGAGAATGTGTTGGAATGTCCGAACGAATTTTCACAGCAATCCATCCGACAGTTGTTGATATTTCAGTCTGGTGGACCAACAGATTGGCAGACATTGTCCTCCATAGAGGCATTCCACTAGTGTTACATTAATCATCTTGAAACATGTGTCAAGATATAGATTTTTAGGTCATATTGTAGAGCTCTGTTGTCTCTTCTCTCACGGGTATTTATGGCCAATTTAACACCACTGAACGTGCATCAGATTAAACGCCAGCAGGGATCTCTGTGGAGCAGAAATTCATGACCCTCCACAGGGTCGCTTACAGAGAGAGAGAAAGAAACACGTGATATCATTCTGCAGAAAATGTCCCAGTAAATGACTACTCCACATTATGCAGTACACCCTATCACAGACCCCAGGGGGACGCCATACTCCGCTTTGGGATCCACTTCTTTTTTTCTTCAAGCCACTGCTTCTAAAAAAAGAGATAAAAGAAACTTCTGAAGCAGCTTCTGTCTTTGAAAGAAAGTCTGTTTTTAAGTCAGTGGAGTTCTGAACTGGGTCACTGGCTGCTCCGTCTCTGGGGTCGGACCTCAGTGTGGCTCCAAGCCCTGCTCTGTCCACTCGTGACTGATGCCCCTGCAAACTGGGTTAGCTTACTATATAATACATACTTTATAGCGCATGGGATGTATTCTGAGCTCATAGTTGCGAGGGCATACTTGGAAAGAATTTGACAGAGCTGTCCTTGTTATTACTCCATTTTAAAGTTTTTTTTTAATTTAAGAACATATGCACAATGTAGATGTTGTAACAAGTCCTCCAAACCATACAATGATATGAGTTGATATGAGAACCTTGTAATACGACCCACAGCAGCGTCCTACCATAGCCTCATAACTACACCAGAGAAGGTAACGGTCGGAATTTTAAACACGTCTTTAACGTTGTGAAATGGTCGCAGTTTGATTAGGTTTAGGCACAAAAAATCCTTAGTTAAGTTGATAAAAAGATGGTGGTTTGGGTTCAAATCAGACATTAATTCCCTTCCTGAAGGTTACACGCACATAACGGAGAACATGACGTTCGTTAAGTTTTAAGAAAACTTTCCGTTTACTTTTATTTTCAGCCGGGACTCAAACCCTGAAGGTCCTGTGTTTGTTTGACGACTCCACCCCAACGTGCCAAAATTTGACAAAATTTGGCGGTATATACTCACCTTACTTCCTGCTTTGTTGCTATCATATCTACTACGGCCACTAGAGGGCACTAATATACGGGTAAATATAAGTCGTAATTGCTAAATGAAAAATATATGAATATATTTATTTTTTTCACTCATATTTTCAGTTTTTTGTCTCTAAATATTGTTATGGATCTTGGATGAGAGTTTTAATGTGGGTTAGCGGAGTTCGTGTCCCAGAAGAAGTTAAGGGGAAAAACACAAGACTGTCACCTAGGAAACCACTGTTCATGTCCTGGGAGTACTACCTAAGAGGACCAGTGATTTAATCCAAGCCACAACCTTTTTTTAATCTTAATAATTTTGGTGTCTGAGTTTAACTGTCGACGCTGCATGACAGTCACATTTTGTCGACTTAACTGCAACGCAGATTGAAAGCACCTTCACCTCGTGGTGCTCTGTTAGGGGTGCATGATATATTGACTCAATATCCTGTTCTCTTTATTTATATATTTTATACTGTACAACCAGTAGAACAGGTCCTGTTCTGTAGACATGGTCCTTATTTATTTATTCATGCTGGACCAGTCCAATATGACGGTCAGTTGAAATAAACCTAGTGTTGTAAGAAAACTTGTTTTATTTGTTATGAATCTATTTTGATTTTCCCATAACTTTTGTAATTTTACATATGTTTAAAAATATCTAAATTAATATCTGTATCGCAATATTCATAATCAATACCGCAATATCACATTTTGTCAATATCGTGCAACCCTATGCTCTGTACCCGGCCCACAGTCACCTTTTCTCGGCTAAACGTAAATATGTGGACCACTTTATTTACATGTGACCGGCCGGCAGTAGCCGTAATTTTGTAGGATGAATTGTTGTGCATACGTCTTCGTACAATATTATAAGAACCCAGTTATGAAAATGTGTTGAGTGGTGTCATCACACACTCTTGGATAAAACCGATTTTAGAGTCCAGAAGTTGGATTTAGAGAACTTGATGCTCTGCCTTCAGGTAATTCAGACAGACACTCATTATTGTGTTCAACATTAATGTTTCAGATGTTTATCTGGTCTAGCCTGGTCCTACCAGACTCTGGTACATTAGCCTGGTCCTACCAGACTCTGGTACATTAGCCTGGTCCTACCAGACTCTGGTACACTAGCCTGGTCCTACCAGACTCTGGTCCATTAGCCTGGTCCTACCAGACTCTGGTACATTAGCCTGGTCCTACCAGACTCTGGTACATTAGCCTGGTCCTACCAGACTGGTACACTAGCCTGGTCCTACCAGATTCTGGTACACTAGCCTGGTCCTACCAGACTCTGGTACACTAGCCTGGTCCTACAAGACTCTGGTCCATTTCATTTGTACAGAGAGTCTGGCCACTCTCCATTGACTAGTGTTAATTTCCTTGAAAGCGGTACGGTGTTAATTTTAGGACATCCTCAGATATCAGACTCAAATGAAACGGCCTCAGCGTCAGAAAAAAACTCTTTCATCCTCAGAAAAAACGGCCTTTTAACCAAATTTTATTTACACTCAACACATTCATATGAATGGGTTTCGTATAATTTGTACGAAAATGCATGTTCAGACACCAAAACCCCTACTTAAGTTAGAAAACAGATTGTGGTTTGGAATAAAACACCTGTCCACTTAAGTAGTACTCCCGGGACATGAACTCCACTCCCCCGCATGAAAACTCTGATCCAAGATCAAAAACAATATTTAGAGATAAAAAAAAATGAAAATATAAATGTAATATAGAAACTGCCAACGGCCAAAGTCTCTGATGCGCTGTGTCTTACAGTAACCATGAATATAGCATCAATCCCCTGACTTTATCATTATTCTCTTGAAAGCTTCTTCTGAATGCAGCCTGAACGGTTATTTTAGATGTATTTATATGTTACATAGACAAATGTTAGAGCCCAGTGTAAACAGTGGTGTTCAACCCAACAGAGGGAAGGTTTACTACGAGAGCTGAGAGAACAAAAAGAGGTCAGCTGATCAGAGGTCAGCTGCAGTGTGGTCTGTGTGCTGAAGAAAGAGAATGACAAAACAAGTGTTAAAACTGAATATAAATACTTTTATTTGCAAATGTATATTATTCAGTTCAATTTCAATTCAATTTTATTTATAGTATCAAATCATAACAAGAGTTATCTCGAGACACTTTACAGATAGAGTAGGTCTAGACCACACTATAATTTACAAAGCCCCAACAATTCCAACAATTCCAGTAATTCCCCCAAGAGCAAGCAGTTTGTGCGACAGTGGCGAAAAAAAGCTCCCTATTAGGAAGAAACCTGGGACAGACCCTGGCTCTTGGTAGGCGGTGTCTGACGATGCCAGTTGGGGATGTGATAAACAAAGGCATAATAGTCACTTTAAGGATAAGGAATAGTGACGTAAAATGATAGTGGTAGTAGTTCATGTCATATCAGTGCGCTGCAGGGCGTTACAGGATGTAGCATAGCCCAGCAGAGCATGGATGGATGTAGCGGGAAGCTGCAGGGTTCAGCAGGATACAGAATGACACTGCAGGGCACCGCTGAGCTCAGCAGGGAGTGCAGCAGGACCACGGGGACAGCTTCAACTAGGATCTTGGTGCCAACGTGCTCCAAGGAAATATGCTGGGTGAGAAAAAATCAAAACACAAGGACTCCGGGGAGAAAACTCCTCAGAGCCCGATTAGTAGCAGTCATCCCGTGGTACGGGATGCACAGAGATGAAAAGTTAGAGGAGAGAGCAGTCAAAGGAAAGAGGAGAGGAGAGAGTCCAAGGAAGGAAGGAAGGAAGGAAGTCCCCCAGACAGTCTAAAACTATAACAGCATAACTAAGAGCATAACTAAGAGAGACAGGCAGTTTAAGGTAGTTTAAGATTATTGTAACGTAAGGGTTCGATATGTGGAGGTTGTTTCACTCTTAATGAGAAGTAAGCAGCAACTTACCCGGTGCAGGCTGAGTGTTACTGAGCAGCCTCCAACTGAGCTTGAAGACGTAGATGTGACGTGAGCAACGTGTCTGAAAGTGTGAAGTCTTCTGGTAGCTGTGAGAGAGAAATCTCAATCATTCCCAATCTTACAGAGACGGAGAGTGTAGGTATATGTAAGGAGATAACATAGACACAGGCTAATTACTGATCACTAACATGCTAGTTAACATTAGTAATTAAACTTAAACAGATAATGTAAGTCCAAACTGCCTGTGAGCTTCTCCTGTACTATACCGTAATTCCTCTACTGTGTGACAGTAAGTCTCGTGGTTATGACACAATCATTAGCCTATTTTTATAAAAGCGTCTGCTACGGAGCCATAACGTGAGGTACAAGGTAATGGAGCCTTTTATACATTGTCGTGTTTCTTTAGAAATAAACAACGGACAAATAGAGTCTTTAAACGCTTCAGATGTAAAGTTATTCGCTGTCAAAGTGATGTCAAAATGAATGGGAGTCAATGGGATGCTAATGGGAGGTGATCGTTTTGTAGCATCAAAATGGCGCCATAGGAGGTTCAAGTTCTGAAGCAAAGCTTACCCCCTTGTCCACACATCATCAGCTCCACCACAATAACACTTCCTTGTTTCTCACTCACATGGAGCTAAACTAACCAATCAGATGCTCTCAGAACTTAGACCACAGAGGTAGATTCATAACTGCTGATGTAAATAACTAAATATGTAAATAGTTATCTGTATAATGACTGCAAAAATATTTTTTAGTAAATTAACTCAAATATATTAGTTAACTTGTAAACCTTGTATTATTATCAGCCATAACAAAGACAGGGTTGTTACAAATTCCATTAAGACTCAAAGCTCATTAAATCTGAACACAAAGAACCAGAAAGTCTAAAACTCACAGATACATTTTGAAACCAGAAGAAAATTTAGATTCAAGATTAGACTCAGCTTTATTGTTGTTGCACAGAGTACAAGTACTGAGACAACGACATGCAGTTTAAGTGCAAAAAGCAGCAACGTGCAGAGTAATTTACATATAATATCATATAATAAACAGAATAAACGGATATGAATACACAGATATACAGTATACAGTATCAGTATGAGCAGCAGTTACAGTCGGCAGCGCAGGTATAAGTATAAAATATACATAGCAGGTGTAAGTACAATAATGCTAACATCAGACATGATATACAGAATAAACAGTTGGAGGAATGGCATGAATTCTGCGTATAGCCTATAGATCAGATATATGGACAGAAGTCTTCAATGACATTCTGGAGATGACATTTGTTGGAGATGAGCAGGTGATGAGGAGAGGTCACCGATCATTACAGAGAATATATCAAGTTATGTGCTTTAGAGGAAGTTAAGGTTCTGGACTGACTCAAAGGGGGGCTTCTTAATATGAGATCAGATCAAGACTTGAGTCTCTTTGTCCAGCTCAGACTAAAATAGAAACAGCTCGGCACAGAAAACACATTCAGTCATCCATCAACATCATTTTGGTATCTACTCATGTAATATATGATGAGATGATGTTTAACAGCAGAGGACTCTGTGGTGAGTTGATGTTGTTGATCAGTGGAGTCAGACAGAGGTAGAAACCTCTGCTATTTCTTCATAGATCACCGAACCTTCATCTTCATCTTCATCATCATGCTCCTGTGAAAACGGAGCAAATAAATGTCTGATTCAAAAAAGATCTTTCTCTGTAAGGTTATATTTTTATAGACATTTAAATGTTCACTGTAAACTCACATTGTTTTCTTCCGTCTGTGTTTTGTTCCCTTAAAGACAAAAAGACAAAAGACAGTCAACTTTAGCTTCCACAATAAAAATCCAGGTTTATCCAACTTTTTCAAAATAAATGTTGAATCTGTGAATGTTCTCACCTTTAGCTCTTGCCCATATTTTGACCACCACAACACTTGTTATGAGTGATGCTAAACCCAGAGACATGACGATGATCTTCCACCAGCCTAAAACAGGAAGTTAGAAGAGTTAAGTATAGTCAGAGGTGTTATGATGACGAGCTACATGTTAGTGTGTTCTTGTGCTGTCTCTATATCTCTAATATCTGAATGAACAAAGTGTCTTTTGCCTGCATGTCTTTCTAAATGTAAATGTAGTTTTGTTCTGTTCAGTCACTACCTTCTGGTTTTCTTCCATCGTTGTTGTTTTCAGATGTTGTGTTGTTTGTCTCTTCTGATGTTCCATTATTTCCTGTTTTCATTGGTGATTTAGTCATAGTAGTTGTTGCATCACCACCATAACAAACAAAACAACAAAACTGTTGTAGAAAACAAATTATCCACAACAGGATTTTAAACAGCTCATCATATTCATCATATTCTCACCTGGTTTCCAGCCTGAGTACTGAGGAGGGCTGAAGCTGAACAGCTGCACTTCTCCAGTGTTAACATGATTCACTTCACATTTCAATGACTCGTAATAATTTGACTTCTGATTAAGGTCAGATGTAAATGTCACATAGGCTGAACAGGAAAACTCTGTTGTCTTCACGTCATTCTCATCACCCTCATACAGCCACTTCACTGTGTGTTCACACCAATATATCAACCCAGAGCAGCTCAAGGTGACCATATCATCGTTCTTCTCTTCAGTCACTGGTAAAGATGGAGATATTGAGAGAGAAAAAATTAACTTCATCACTGTAATCATATTTATTGTAATGTTTCACTATATTGTTCTAACAAAACAGTTTGAAAACATTATGATGTATATATATATACTCACTGCTAACAACAAACAGATCAACCTCAGTGTCTTCACCATCTACTCCTGATCTGAACTTTCTGCAGGTGTAACTACCAGCATCCTCAAGTGTTACCTTCTTTATAACCAGAGAACAGTTCTCTGTAACACTCAGTCTGTCTGATTTAGCTTTGGCTCCTTTGTGAGTCTGCCGTTGTTCAAACAGCTTTACTCTGTTTCTTCTATCCCAGAACAACCAGTCAGTACTGTAACGTTGATCATATGTCACATTTCCACAAGACAAAATGACTTCATCTCCAACTCTGACAGTGGAGTAGGATTGCTTCCCAGCCACTGCTGTTGATAAAAAGAGAGAAATATGATAAACTGACACATGAATATGTTATGTTTATAGTTAGTGTGACGATTATTTTAGATAAGTCTGCAAATGTGTCTCATGTTTGGTTTCCAAGATTTTACTAAACTCACCATGTTGCAACCAAACTTGTATTCTCTTACCTGTAAACTGAACCAGCAGCATCAGAAATGAAGACATTATAATCCATCTGATCTGATCCATCGTGCTTCTCTCTCGGTCTCAGCCTCTCAACTGTCAAAGTCTCTGATGCGCTGCTTCTTAAACATGAATATAGCATCTACTTCCTGTGGTCTCTTCCTCATGCTGACTTCATCTCTGCTCTGTTAGAAGTGTTAAATGCATTTGTGATATTAGCTTTAATCTCTCTGACTTTCATGTGGATATTAAAAGAGTAAAAAGCATTTCAAGTTCTAAGTTTGATGCATTTGGCTATTTTTTATCTACAGTAATTTACAGTTAGGTCTTAATCAGCAACAGAAAAGAGGAAGCTGACCGTGTGAAGATTGTAAATTAAGATTAAGTTAAGATTGTTGTCTTTATATGTTTTTTATTAGGAAACAGATAAGATTGATGTTTGAAAGCACACATGGACATACAGGTGAAGAGTCAAATTCCTCGCACACAGGTATTTCACTCTTTATGTCCATGGTGCAATATGGCGATACATTAGCAGCTGAAAGAACACATAAGAGGATGTTTTAGTGTCTGACATCTTTTAGTTCCTCATTGTATCTTTGCAGTTTCTGAGAACTGAAGAAGTGTTTCCTGACAATATGGTTAACAGCAGCAGCAGAGCTCTGCCAGTTTTACCCCTCTGATGAAGACCAGATGTAGCCTGGCTCCGCCCTCCTACGTACTTCTGCTCAATTTTCCAGCTCGCTAGTGGTGAAGGAGTTGGCTAAGGCTAACGCTAGCAATGCTAAGCCGACGTCACGACCAAACGTTAGCGATTGGTTATGGCAGATCCAGAGTGGCTCTGGGCAGATCCAATAGTTTAAAACTTTATCAGAGTACCCGCCTTACGGTGTACATTTTAGGACATCCTCAGCCATCAGAGTCAGGTCTCAGACATCAGATGAAAAGGTGTCAGGTTAAACAGCGTCAGATCTCAGGGAAACAGCTTCTGTTTGGTCTGAGGTTGTTTGGTCTGAACTTATCATCTGATGTCCGAGAACTGATTCTGATGACTGAGCTGCTGTTGTTGTTGTTGTTGTTAACCACATTTTCAGGAAACACTTATTCAGTTCTCAGAAAAATTTAAAAAAAAAAACTGCAAAGGAACTAACAGGTCTCAGCCCAGTAAAACATCATCTGATCTGTGTTCTTGCGGCTACTACAGTATCACCATATTGCACCACGGACATAAAGATTGAATTCGTTGTGTGTGAGTTTGACTCTTCACCTGTGCTGTCAAACATCAATCCTGTCTGTTTCCTTATAAACACCATATAAACAAAACAATCTTAACTTAAGTTACACTCTTCAAATGGTCAACTTCCTCTTCTCTGTTGCTGATTAAGACCTTGCATACTATTACTTTCACTGTAAACTACTGTGGATTAAAAATAGCCAAATGCATCAAACTTAAAACTTAAAATGCTTTTTACTCTTTTTAAATCCACACGAAAGTCAGAGAGATTAAAGCTAATACCACCCAATGAATTTAACACTTCTAACAGAGAGGGGAGGTGGAGTAAGTATGAGGAAGTGACCATATGAAGTAGATGCTATATTCATTTCATTTTTTAAAGAAATCTGTTTATTGATGGAAATCCACAGGAAATAAAGGAATAAAGTGTATCAGTATAAAAAAAAAAATTTCCTTTTCTGAAAGTAGGTAATGATGGGTGGCCATCTCAAGTAAAAGTTATTCATTGACCCTCTCAGTGTAAATTTAATTTTTTCTAACTTAAGAAAAAGCATAACATCCAACAGCCAACGGGGATGGAGGTGTGGTGGATTTCCACCCTAGAAGGATTCTACGGCGGGCAGGCAGAGAGGTAAATGCAATAACATCGGACTAAGAAGCAGCGCATCAGAGACTTTGACAGTTGAGAGGGTGAGATGAGAGAGAAGCACGATGGATCAGATGGATTATAATGTCTTCATTTCTGATGCTTCAGTTTACAGGTAAGAGAATACAAGTTTTGTTGTAACATGGTGAGTTCAATGAACTCTTGGAAAACAAACATGAGACACATTTGCAGACTTATCTAAAATGATCGTCAAGCCAACTATGAACATAACAGTCATATTCATGTTTCTGTTTATCATATATCTCTCTTTTTATCAACAGCAGTGTCTGTTTCTATTCTATTCTATTTCTACTCCACTGTCAGAGTTGGAGATGAAGTCACTTTGTCTGGTGTTGTGACATATGATCAGCATTACAGTACTGACTGGTTGTTCTGGGATAGAAGAAACACAGTAACACTGTTTGAACAACAGCAGATTCAAAAAGGAGTCAAAGCTAAATCAGACAGACTGAGTGTTACAGAGAACTGTTCTATGGTTATAAAGAAGGTCACAGATGAAGATGTTGGTGGCTACATCTGCAGACAGTTCAGATCAGGAGAACAATATGAAGACTCAGTGGTTTATCTGTCTGTTGTTACCAGTGATTATGTACATCGTATTCTTTTCAAACTGTTTTACTAGAAAAAAATACTGAAACATTACAATAAATATGATTAGGGACTGTTCGTTATTTATTTAAGAGGCCACCGGAGGAGTTTTGGGATGTTTAGTCAAATTAGACCTGACGCTGCATTCATCAGCAATACATTTTGGATTTGCGCTTGTCAAAGCTATACAGATTTCCATTGTTTTTTTTTTTACAGCCATAACATAGGTGGCTAAACGGCTGCATTCTGATCTGACGTACCACGCTCCTCTGTTATGGTGTGGGGGCCATTTCAGTAGATTTACTCACTAACATTGTTGTGGAAACACAATAAGCATGGAAACTAAATGCAGACTTCCTGTGTTACTTCAAATACTAAGTTACTCCTC
This sequence comes from Perca flavescens, assembly GCF_004354835.1. Classification (NCBI taxonomy): domain Eukaryota; kingdom Metazoa; phylum Chordata; class Actinopteri; order Perciformes; family Percidae; genus Perca; species Perca flavescens. Next base: position 30,425,546 of record NC_041348.1, read on the forward strand.
TAGTAAACTAGTATTCACATGAAATAAAACAATAAAACTTTGAGACCATTCAGCAAAGCACACTGGGTAATTCAACACTGGTTGCTATGGACTCGTCACTAGGCTTCCTCAGTCATTGTATATTTCCATGAACTGTCGTTGCTTTAACCTTTTAATTCAGTTGCAACCCTGGCAGTGGTAAGCGAGCATGAGAGCAAATAAAAAATATCAAAACATAATTCAAACTGATGTGTGGCATTGGCAACACACGGCTCAAGAAGCCGACAAATAGCCGATATGTAATTCTCTGTGCTGAAAATCTATTTATTTCATAAAGATACCCATCAGGGAATGTTAACGGGGTTGTCGGTCTCTAAATGTTTTAACTTTTATGAGCGTACCTCTCTCTCTCTCTCTCTCTCTCTCTCTCTCTCTCTCTCTCTCTCTCTCTCTCTCTCTCTCTCTCTCCCGCCCACGAGCTCCAGATCTTCTAAGAACGGTGACGCCGTTATCAATCGAGTAGTGATTGGTCAGTAGGCGGTGCTTTTACATCAGTTGATCTCTAATCTCCAACATAACCTGCTCCCGACCAGAGGCCTGTACCGCGGTCTTATATAACCTGTGTCACGACGGTGTTTAACAACTAGTTCAATCAACCCAGGGTTTCCCAGCGGCACGCGCGTTCACATAAAAGAGATGGTGTTTGCACAGCATGACCAATCGCAAACCTCTACCAGAGCAAGATCTCACCATAATTACACTTGTCCCTTTCCATAAACTGTCATTGCTTAAGCCTGTTATTTCAGTTGAAACCCTGGCAGCATTGGCAACACACGGCTCAACAAACCGGCAAATAGCCTATACGTAATTCCATCCACTAAAAATCTATATTTTTCATAAAAATACCCATCAGGGGATGTTAACAGGGTTGTTGGTCTCTAAATGTTTTAACTTTTATGAGCGCACCCCTCTCTCCCCCTCTCTCTCTCTCTCTCTCCCCGCCCACAAGCTCCAGATCTTCTAAGAACGGTGACGCCGTTATCAATCGAGTATTGATTGGTCAGTAGGCGGTGCTTTTACACCGGTTGATCTCTGATCTCCAACATAACCTGCTCCCGACCAGGTTAGGTGTTCAGCATAAGTTTCCACGGTGATTGAACCCGGTAACAAGCGATCCCCCATCGTAGTACAGAAAACCCTGGGTTAAACCTGAAGTTACCTCATAAACGTCGAATCTTGCCTCATAGTACAGGCCTCTCGTGAGAATATGATGAGCGGTTTAAAATCACTTTGTGGATACATATTTTTCTAATTGAACAGTTTTGTTTTGCATTTGTTAAGGTGATGACGCAACAACTACTATGAATAAATCACCAATGACAACAGGAAATAAGCGGACATCAGAAGAGACAAACAACACGACATCTCAAAACAACAATGATGGAAGAAACCCAGAAGGTAGTGACTGAACAGAACAGAACTACATTTACATTTAGAAAGACATGCAGGCAAAAGACACTTTGTTCATTCAGATATTAGAGATATAGAGACAGCACAAGAACACGCTAACAAGTAGCTCGTCATCATAACACCTCTGACTATATTTAACATTTCTAACTTCCTGTTTCAGACTGGTCGAGGATCATCGTCATGTCTCTGGGTTTAGCATCACTCATAACAAGTGTTGTGGTGGTCAACATATGGGCAAGAGCTAAAGGTGAGAACATTCACAGATTAAACTTTTATTTTGAAAAAGTTGGATAAACCTGCATTTTTATTGTGGAAGCTGAAGTCGACTCTTATTTGTCTTTTAAGGGAAGAGAACACAGATGGAAGAAAACAATGTGAGTTTAAACAGTGAACATTTAAATGTTTATACAATTATAACCTTACAGAGCAAGATCTGTGTTGAATCAGACATTTATTTGCTCCGTTTTCACAGGAGCAGTATGATGAAGATGAAGGTACAGTGACCTATGAAAACGCTGCAGAGCCTTCTACCTCTGTCTGACTCCAGTGATCAACAACATCAACTCACCACAGAGTCCTCTGCTGTTAAACATCATCTCATCATATATTACATGAGTAGATACCAAAATGATATGTTGATGGATGACTGAATGTGTTTTCTGTGCCAAGCTGTTTCTATTTTAGTCTGAGCTGGACAAAGATACTCAAGTCTTGATCTGATCTCATATTAAGAAGCCCCCCCTTTGAGTCAGTCCAGAACCTTAACTTCATCTAAAGCAGATAACTTTATGTAACTCTGCTGTACATTACATGATTTCTCTGCTGATACGGTAGATCTCAGACCTTCTGACGGACACAGAGCCCCGTTTGAAACACAGAGCCCCGTTTGAGACGTTTAGGGAAGTGGCTGTACGCTGCTCTACATCAGAGGTGGAAACCCGAAACTTATGGCAGAAATACATGGAGCTCAAATGCGACACATTTGCCGCAGCATGTCCACAGCAGAGCGCGTCCATAAACCTGCAGCATTTTTCAGCGAGACTGGACACTAAGCGACGTCCGGTTTCATATTTGTCAGTCAACTTTTCAAAATACATTTGGGATTACACTCAAAACATTCAGGGCTGAACCCCCGGAAAAATGTTTGATGCTGAAGGAGATGGAACTGAGCTCTGGCAGGGTGTGTTGTGGACCTGAGGAAGGGGAGCTGCGCTCCGGTGCGCTCCGGCCCAATTTAACCTCTGGTTAGGGGATTGCCACAGACGAACTAAAAGCTAATATTACACATCACTTCAACAGCCGAAGAAGGAGATGAAGTCATTATTAGGAAGTGACTCCATCATTATCACAGGAAGTAGATGCTATATTCATGTTTAAGACACAGCGCGTAACAGACTTTGACAGTTGAGAGTGTGAGACCGAGAGAGAAGCACGATGCATCAGATCAGATAGATTATAATATTTTCTTTTCTGATGCTGCTTGTTCAGTTGACAGGTAGGAGAATACAAGTTTTATTTTAATGTGGTGAGTTTAATGAACTCTTGGAAACCAAATATGAGACACATTTGCAAACATCTCTAAAGTGGTTGTCACACTAACTATGAACATATCATAGTTATACTTCAGTTTATCATATTTCTCTCTTTTTATCAACCGCAGCAGGGTGGATGTTTTCCTTCTCCTCTGTTAGAGCTGGAGATGAAGTCACTTTGTCTTGTGGAAATGTGATGGATGATCAGGATCAGTGTTACAGTACTGACTGGCTCTTCGAGGGTTCAGGAAACCCAGTTACACTGTTTAAACGCGGGCAGATTCACAAAAAAGCCAAAACTAAATCAGACAGACTGAGTGTTACAGAGAAATGTTCTCTGGTTATAAAGAAGGTCACAGATGAAGATGCTGGTCTTTATAAATGCAGACATTTCAGATCAGGACAACAATATGGCGACTCATTAGTTGATCTGAATGTTGTTACCAGTGAGTATTTACATCATGTTTTCAAACTGTTTTTTAGAACAATACAATGAAACAGTACAATACATATGATTAGAGTGATTAAGTGAATTGTGCTCTTTTTTCTTTCTCTTTCAATATCTCCATCTTCACCAGTGACTGAAGAGAAGAACGATGATACGGTCACCTTGATCTGCTCTGTGTCAGGATGGTATTATTGTGACCACACAGTGAAGTGGCTGTATGAGGGTGATAAGAATGACGTGAAGACAACAGTGTTTCGCTGTTCAGCCACTGTGACATTTACAACATCTCACCTTCATCAGAAGACAAAGTATTATGAGTTATTGAAATGTGAATGGACAAATCTAATCAATAGAGAAGTGCAGCTGTATAGCTTCAGTCCTCCTCAGTCCTTAGGTGAGAAACCAGGTGAGAATATGATGAGGTGTTTAAAATCACTTTGTGGATCATTTTGCTAAATATTTGTTTTGATCTGAGAATTTAATACTTCATTATTCTTTGCCATGATGTACTATACAGTTTTGTTGTTGTGTTTGTTAAGGTAGTGCGCCAACTACAATATCTCTAACTACAAATAAATCACCAATGACAACAGGAAATAAACAGACATCAGAAGAGACAAACAACACGACATCTGAAAACAACAATCAAACCAAACCAGAAGGTAGTGACTGAACAGAACAGAACTACATTTACATTTAGAAAGACATGCAGGCAAAAGACACTTTGTTCATTCAGATATTAGAGATATAGAGACAGCACAAGAACATGCTAACAAGTAGCTCGTCATCATAACAACTCTGACTATATTTAACACTTCTAACTTCCTGTTTCAGGCTGGTGGAGGATCATCGTCATGTCTTTTGGTTTAGCATAACTCATAACGAGTGTTGTGGTGTTCAACATATGGGCAAGATTTAAAGGTCAGAACATTCACAGATTAAACTTTTATTTTGAAAAAGTTGGATAAACCTGGATTTTTATTGTGAACGCTAAAGTCAACTCTTATTTGTCTTTTTGTCTTTGAAGGGAAAAAACCACAGACGGAAGAAAATGTGAGCTTAAACAGTGAACATTTAAATGTCTATAAAATTAGAACTTTACAGAGCAAAATCTGTGTTAAATCAGACAATTATTTGCTCCATGTTCACAGGAGCATGATGATGAAGGTGAAAGTACGGTGAACTATGAAAATGATGCACAGCCTTCTACCTCTGTCTAACTCCACTGTTCAACAACATTAACTCACCACAGAGTCCTCTGCTGTTAAACATCATCTCATCATACTTTACATGAGTAGATAAGAAAATGATACGTTGAAGTATGACTGTGTGTGTTTTCGTTGCCGAGCTGTTTCTATTTTATCTGAGCTTGACAAAGAGACTTAAGTCTTGATCTGATCTCATGTTAAGAAGCCCCCCTTTGAGTCAGTCCTGAACCTTAGCTTCATCTAAAACAGATAAGTTGTTATATTCTCTGTAATGATTGGTGACCTCTCCTCATCACCTGCTCCTCTCTCTTGCGGGGTACCGCAGGGATTCATTCTAGGCCCCATCCTCTTTTCATTATATATTTTGCTTTTAGGGGCAGTTATAGTCAAGCACAACTTGTCGCTTCATTGTTATGCAGACGATTTGCAAATGTATCTGTCTATGAAGCCACAAGAAGGTGATATAAAGCTTTTACTGTCACAAAACTTCCTAAGTGAGGACAAACTGAGTTTATTTTCTTTGGTAATTCCTACATGTTAAACACTCCTGTTATGTTTTATTCTTGTTACTTGATGCAAAGTACCTTTGATACCTGCTGGTTGCAGTAAAGGGCTATATAGATAAATGTTGATTGATATTCATTTCTTATTTGGCTTCCTTAAATAATACTCATACACATTTATACTTCTGTCAATATATATGATCCATAGTTTATGGTATATATACAGTATTCATATTTTTCCTCCTGCTGTTTATTCTGTATATTGTGTCTTATATTAGCATTACTTGTACTTACACCTGCACTATATATTTTATACTTATACCTGTGCTGCTGACTGTAGCGGCTGCACATGTTTTTACACTTAAACTGCATTTCGTTGTCTCAGTACTTGTACTCTGAGCAACAACAATAAAGCTGAATCTAATCTTCAATCTAAATTTTCTTTTGTTTTGATTTTGTTGTATGTGAGTTTAAGATTTACTTGTTCTTTTTGAAGCTGCAGCAGTTTTGCATCACTTTATGTCCCAGATTGTACAAGGAATGTCAGAGAGCTCAGAGGACCAAAAAGCACGACTCAAAGCAGAGATAAAAGGTAATGGACTCTTTATTGCACAACGTACAATAACAGGAGAAGGTACAAAAACGGCAGGCAAAAGACCTGGTCAAATAATCGGGCTAAAGGTCTACAAAAACACTGGGAAGGTAAGACAAGGGATAACGCTGGAGAGTGAGACACACAAGGTACTTCAACAATCTGGCGTATATTTGAGTCAATTACCAAAAAATATACTCACATTATTATACAGTTAACTATTTACCTATTTCATTATTTACATCAGCGGTTATGAATCTACCTCTGTGGTTTTCCTCACATTGAACTCAGTCTAAGTTCTGAGAGCGTCTGATTGGTTAATTAGCTCCATGTGAGTAAGAAACAAGGAAGTGTGGTTGTGGTGGAGCGGATGTTTAGAGAACAGTATATCGCTGCTCACTTCTCATTAAGAGTGAAACAACCACCACATATCGAACCCTCACATTACAATAATATACATTTGCAAACTATTTATATTCAGTTTTAACACTTGTTTTGTCATTCTCTCTCTTCAGCACACAGACCACACTTCAGCTGACCTCTGATCAGCTGACCTCTTCTTTTTCTCTCAGCTCTCGTAGTAAACCTTCCCTCTGTTGGGTTGAACACCTCTGTTTGCACTGGGCTCTAACATTTGTCTATGTAACATATAAAATAATCGCTCAGGCTGCATTCAGAAGAAGTGTTCACAAGAATAATGACGAAAAGTAAGGGGATTTCCACACAGAGAATAAAAGCTAATATTATATATTATAAATCAGCTGACAGAGGAAATGAAGTAATTGTTAGGAAGTGACTCCATCATTACCACAGGAAGTAGATGCTAAATTCATGTTTAAGTTGCAGCACATCAGAGACTTTGACAGTTGAGAGGGTGAGACCGAGAGAGAAGCACGATGGATCAGATCAGATGGATTATAATGTCTTCATTTCTGATGCTGCTGATTCAGTTTAAAGGTAAGAGAATACAAGTTTGATTATTACGTGGGTAGTTTATTAAACTCTTGGAAACCAAACATCAGACACATTTGCATTCTAATTTATTTTTTTTTATTTGATTTATTAGACAGTAACAGAAATAAATGCATAACAAGATGCCATCACAGTGACATTGCACATTTAACAGAACTGTCGAAGATAACACAAGAAAGTTACAAACTTATTTCCATTGTGGTCCTCGTTGTAGTCTGATAAAGATGTCCAGGCAAGCTACAGCTGACTAAAAGGTACCTTGTGTACACTCAACCATATCCAAATACAAATAAATACAAATATATACATCGGAATAATAAATCAAATCAAATCTAATTAGCATTTAACAACCATTCACCACATGCTCGATTAAAACAACGATCTGACTGGCTTAACTTAATCTCAACTGGGAGTTTGTTCCATTCCATTGCCGCCATGTACAAAAAAGTATTTTGCCCAGAACAGGTCTTAAATCTACACGGAACTATGTCTGTGGCACTACCTCTAGTTGAGTAGCTATGAGAGTTTCCAATAAGCTTAAAATAATCTTTAAAATACCTTGGCTCATTCTTATACAAAATCTTTTTCGTTAATCTTAGTTTCAACTGTCTCACCCTGTTTTCAACTGTCAGCCATTTTAATTTCTTAAATTCAGAAGAGCCAACATGATCTCTATAGTTGAGATTTAAAATCAACCTGACTAATTTATTCTGTGCCGTTTGAAGTTGAACTTTTATCCTCTTGGGTGTGCTACTGTACCATGTAGTACAGGCATAATCGAAGTGTGGCTGAATTAAAGCATTTGCCAACATTTTTAAAGTTTCTTTATTTAGAAACTGAGCCTTACGACCCAGAAATTTAATTCTTTGGTTCACTTTTTTGATAACCTTTTGACCCATACTTTCTCCACTCACAGAACTGTCCAAATCACAGCCCAAATATTTAACACAATTTTTTGCTTCAATCTGGATACCACCCAAAGAAATGTTAAGCTCAGGAGTCCTACTCAACCAAATAAAATAGATTCAGTTTTCCCCAGATGCAAAGACAGTTTGTTCTCTATCAGCCATTCACTTATATTTTGTAACTCATCACTCAAATGATTCTCAATAACTTTTATGTCCTTATTGGAGAACACCAAGGCTGAATCATCCGCATAGAGAAAAAGATTACAATTGCAAGCAGATTTCATATCGTTGATATACAAGAGAAACAACAATGGACCCAGGACACTACCCTGTGGCACCCCACACGTTATTTCTCTTGCCTCAGATAGAGTGCAGTTAATATCAACTCTTTGATGCCTTTCAGTCAAATACGATCAAATCCAATTACATGCCATACTGTTAAAACCTAGGGCTTTTAGTTTAATCAGCAAGATCTGATGGTCAACGGTGTCAAATACTTTCTGGAGGTCTAGCAATACCATGCCACAAAGTTTACCCAAATCAATCTCTCTTCTTAAATAATCTGTTAGATATAATAAACACGTATCCGTAGAATAAGATGTTCTAAAACCAGATTGCAAATCATAAAACAAATCATAATTACTAATGTAATTATATATTTGCTCTTGTATTATTTTCTCCAAGACTTTTGAAACGACTCCCAAAATCGAAATTGGTCTATAATTACCCTCTTCTAATTTGCTCCCTTTTTTATATAGAGGAACAACCCTAGCAAGCTTCAGATCTTTCGGAAATCTACCTGACATAATTGAAAGATTAAAAATATGAGTAAGATATGGAAAAATTAATTCTGCAGCATCTTTTAAAAATCTGGCTGGTATTTCATCCAGACCAATTGCCTTTGAACACTTAAGTTCATTCAATTACTTTAATACCTCATCCTGTGAAACCATAGAAAGGCAAAAAGAGTCTGCTACAACTCCAAGGTTAGAGTAATACTTAGACATGACCTCACCATCATATAACCCTGGTTTTCTTGGTAGATTTTCAACTAAGTGTCCAGCTATAGAAGTAAAAAAGGAGTTAAATTTATCCGCAACCTTTAGTTGATTTGAAGAGAGCTCCCCATTAATATTAAGGCAAATATTATTTGACTTTGTCTTAAGTCTATTACTGAACCCCATTTGTTTCAATGACCTTTTATTTACCTTACATTACCTTTATGCTCAGTTAATTTATCACGAAAAAAGTCTCTTTTACACATTTTAATCATCTTTTGCACTATATTCCTTAACTTCTTATAATTATCCAAGTCAATTTGCTCTTTACTCTTCCTAAAAACAGAAAAGGCTTTATTTCTATTACTAATTGCTTCTAAAATATCACCATTCATCCATGGCTCTGACCTCAGTTTTACTCGAATCGTTTTAATAGGAGCAACTTTATCTAAAGCCTCTAAGAACAAATTTTTAAACTGCTCCCATGCCTCATAAACATCCAGACATAACACCAGAGGCCAATTCAGTGATTTTAAACACTCAATAAAAACCTCACGACTATATTTTTTTAATGACCTGATCTTAATTGTGTTTTGTTTCTTCAATGCAACTTTACATTTTTTCCTTGTACAATAAATTAATGAGTGGTCACTCATAGTACAATTTACAACCCCACTCTGAGAAATCATAGATTGCTCTGATACCAAAATGAGATCAATGACCGTTTGACTCATCTTAGCTACTCGTGTGGGCTCTTTAATTATTTGCTGAAGATCTAAAACCTGGCAAAACCTATTAAAGGCTTTATACATCCCATGATCTTTATTAGAAACATCAGTATTAAAATCACCTATCATTATAACCTCACCCTTAAAATCACTACATGGAACAAAAAGTGCTTCCAACAACTGATAGAAATTATTCTGATCAGGAGGTCTATATAAAACCCCAAGTTAATTTTGACTCTTGTCTTTCTCTCTCAATATCTCCATCTCCACCAGTGACTGAAGAGAAGAACGATGATACGGTCACCTTAATCTCCTCCGTGTCTACACATTATGAGTGTTTCCACTCAATGAAGTGGCTGTATGAGGGTGATAAGAATGACGTGAAGACAACACAGCTTAACTGTTCAGCCACTGTGACGTTTACAACATCTCACCTTCATCAGAAGTCAGAGTATTATGAGTTATTGAAATGTGAGGTGACAGATCTTTATAATAGAGAAGTACAGCTGTTCAGCTTCATCCCTCCTCAGTCCTCCGGTGAGAAAACCAGGTGAGATTATGATGAGCTGTTTAAAATGCCTTTGTGGATAATTACACAGAATATTTGTTGAGATCTGAAGTTTTAATATTTCATCACTCTGTCATTTGTTTTGTAACTGTACAGTTTGTTATTGTGTTTGTTAAGGTGATGATGCAACAACTACAATATCTCCAACTACAAATAAAGCAGCATAATCAACATCTGGAAAGAAACAGACATCAGAAGAGACAAACAGCACAAGAACACGCTAACAAGTAGCTCGTCATCATAACACCTCTGACTATATTTAATACTTGTAACTTCCTGTTTCAGGCTGGTGGAGGATCATCGTCGTGTCTCTGGGTTTAGCATCACTCATAACAAGTGTTGTGGTGGTCAACATATGGGCAAGAGCTAAAGGTCAGAACATTCACAGATGAAACTTTTATTTAATTTTTTTAATTTTAATATTTATTTATTGATATTATATTTATATGCTCCATTTTCACAGGAGCAGTATGATGAAGATGAAGATGAAGGTACAGTGACCTATGAAAACGTTGCAGAGCCTTCTACCGCTGTCTGACTCCACTGATCAACAACATCAACTCACCACAGAGTCCTCTGCTGTTAAACATCATCTCATCATATATTACATGAGTAGATACCAAAATGATATGTTAATGGATGACTGAATGTGTTTTCTGTGCCGAGCTGTTTCTATTTTAGTCTGAGCTGGACAAAGATACTCAAGTCTTGATCTGATCTCATATTAAGACGCCCCCCCCTTTGAGTCAGTCCAGAACTTTAACTTCATCTAAAACAGATCACTTGGTATATTAATTTTATTTTTCTAATTTAGCTTCCTTAAATAATGCTCTTACATACTCATTAACATTTATACTTCTGTCCATATATCTGATCTATAGCTTATACAGAGTATTCATATCATTCTTCCAGCTGTTTATTCTGTATATTATATGTTATATGTACATTCCTCTGCATGTTACCTGCCTTTACACTTAAACTTCATGGTGTTTGTCTCAGTACTAACAACAAATCAACAACAATTAAACTGAATCTAACATAGAATATCATACAATATTTCTTCTGGATGTAGAATCTGTGAGTTTAAGAGTTACTCATTCTTTTTGAAGCTGCAGCCGTTTTGCATCACTTTTTGTCCCTCAGTGTACAGAGGAAGTGATTTTGATTGACTTTCATTTAAACATATTTGTCACAACCGGTGAAAACAGCTAACAAGTAGGGACTTAAATGCAGAGAAAAGCAGGCAGACATGATCAGTTCAGTGGTTTATGGGGAAAGTTGAAAAAAAAAAAGAAGAGTTACAAGAGAGGGGAGTGTCTGCTTAAGGCATGACGGACATGGCAAAGTTGAGAAACTGGCACTGACTGGAGAAACGAGCATTCTTTTTATCATCATCGTTATCTTTTTTTAAACATTTTTAAGAAGGCACTGATAAAAGCTCCTCTGTGTTGTTCTGGAGGGCATGGACAAACAACTTATTTTATGGGTTTTCTTTAAAGCACGTGTTGCTTTGTTTACGTTAAGGAACTTTTAGGTTGGGTTTAGAGTAAGATCATAGTTTGGGTGTAAATAACTACTTCATTGTGGTTCAAATAAACCGACGGGAAACGTTAAACAACTTTTGGGGCTCTATTTTAACGATCTAAGTGCACAGTGTGAAGCGCATGGTGCAGGTGCAATTTTGTCCAAATCCAAAGGGTCTGTGCGCATGATTCTAAAGGGTTGTACTTAGTGTCTTCATTAATCAAAGGTGTGTTTTGGGCGTAACATTCAATAAACCAATCAGAGATCATCTCCCATTCCCAGGCACGTTTGGACCTTGGAGCATTGCTGTTAGGATGACAGATTTGCACCGTAATATTTTTATTTGTAATCTTTGGCATTCTTATGTGGAGCTGCGTGTGTGTGTGTGTGTGTGTGTGTGTGTGTGTGTAACAAGCATAGTGTGCACGCACTGTGCACGAGCCTAGGAGCATTTGACTAATTTGCTGTTGAAATAACAATGAAATTCTGCGTTATTGACTTTAGACCAGGTTTTTGTTGGTCAATCGCGCGATCACTTCCCGCTGCCTCAAGATAGCAATACTCCCAGAATGCACCTGAACACACCTCCCTGTAAGACCAGCATGCCCAGAATGCACCTGAACACACCTCCTTGGAAGACCAGCACGCCCAGAATGCACCTGAACACACCTCCCTGTAAGACAAGCATGCCCAGAATGCACCTGAACACACCTCCCTGTAAGACCAGCATGCCCAGAATGCACCTCAACACACCTCCCTGTAAGACCAGCACGCCCAGAAAGCACCTGAACACACCTCCTTGTAAGACCAGCATGCCCAGAATGCACCTGAACACACCTCCCTGTAAGACCAGCACGCCCAGAATGCACCTGAACACACCTCCCTGTAAGACCAGCACGCCCAGAATGCACCTGAACACACCTCCTTGTAAGACCAGCATGCCCAGAATGCACCTGAACACACCTCCCTGTAAGACCAGCATGCCCAGAATGCACCTGAACACTCCTCCCTGTAAGACCAGCACGCCCAGAATGCACCTGAACACACCTCCCTATAAGACCAGCATGCCCAGAATGCACTTGAACACACCTCCCTGTAAGACCAGCACGCCCAGAATGCACCTGAACACACCTCCCTGTAAGACCAGCACGCCCATGGGCCACAGATGGGCGCAGGTGCATTTGCTATTTAAACGACGTGGGTGCTGGACGGGAAATTGACAACTGCGTCGGTCTTAAACTAGCAAAGACACTTGCAAAGGTGCAAGATAGGATAGGGTCCTTGATCTCAAGCAAAGAAAACTTTTGAACTCAGGCAGCAGGTTCTGTCATGAAGTCTTCTCTTCCTTTTTTATTATAAATTCTTTCTTTTGAACCAATATTTTCAAGTTATTAATATCACTGGAAAGCAGCACTCTCCTGTTTGTGTACTCTTTGCTCTTTAAGTTTTACATCCAGGTGTTAGCGTTAGAGTGTCTCTTCTGCCTGATCGTTGAGGATAAGCTGAGCTCTCTGTGATCCATCTTTCTGCACCTGTCAGAGAGACAAATTGCATGTCCTCCGGGTGAGAAGCAGGAGGTTAATGTATAAGTAACCTCTGGCCCCGTTTCAGCCCACTTTTCCATCGCCTTGTACAACTTTTATACCACAGTTAAGCAACTTCCTCCTTCTGCATTCGGTAAGCCAGCCAGTGTGAACACCTGGAGGATGCACCATCTCTTAACTGCAGAAACTTTCCTTATAATGTCCAAATAAGTTGGACTTGACACGTCTTTACCCTGCCAGCTCCCGGGTACAAAGTCTGAGTAATGTCCAGCTGAGCCCATGTGTGAATAGAGTAAATCCGGAGATTTCACAGCGAGCGAGTGGGTGTGTTAATGACGTTTCTATCATGCGGCTGACGCCAAACCTGTACAAACACCCGAGGGGTGAAGAAGGGTAAAAGGGATATACCCTGCTGGGTCTTGTTTACACACGATTCTCCTGTCTCTCTGCCTCTCTCTGCCTGCCTGCCGGCTGCTGCTGTTCCAGCTCTCCCTTCTTTTCCGTTGATGTGGTAATGTCGCTTTAAGTTATCTGTTTGCTTTGTCTGCACGTTACACACACACACACACACACACACACACACACACACACACACACACACACACACACACACACACAACGGACAATTTTTTTTGTATTTTCATTTTTTTTATTTTTTATTTTTTATTTTTTTTTAACTGTATAGGAATGACCTTCACTGTTTACTGTCTAATATTTAATGGTTTAAATGGGGAGGATATGGGTGGTTTTGGTGTGAAGGAGAGCTTTGCTTTTGTTTGTTAGTAAGTATGTATGTATGTATGTATGTATATATGTTTTTTTGTTTCGGTAACTTTTTTTTGTCTAATTGTGACTGTATTGTATATGTTTGCTTTTAAGGACCCCCTTGAAAACGAGATGCTACATCTCAAGGGGTTATTCCTAATAAAGAATTTCTCACACACAGTCACACTTACATCACTAACTATACTGACACCCACACAGCCCAAACATTAATAATCCTTTGATGTGGTCTATTTTGGTTTGATTTACCATGACTTACAGTTTTTCTCAATTGCTTAAACACTATAACCAGGCTTTTGAACTAAAATTTCAAAACCATGACCATTTTTCAAAAAGCACACCCATTTCACTAAACTATAAACACTATTCCCTGGTTTTGACACATGAGTCAGTTTTGTTGAACTGTTACTGCAAAACTCTACACACAAATCCCTTCATTTCTCATTGCCTACACCTTGTTGTCATTTAGAAAGCACAGCATTCAATTTTGCTCACTCAAGTCAGCACAGCTGAAGCTCAATTAGCACACAGTCTGTTCATTGAGTTTTGGAACAATGGATCCACAGAGAAATGACGGTCGAGGAGGGAGAGGAAGAGGAAGAGGAAGAGAAAGAGGACATGGTCGAGGAGGAGGAGGAGGAGGAGGAAGTGGAGGAGGAGAAGGAGGAGGACGTGGTGAAGGAGAAGGAGAAGGAGAAGGAGGAGGACAAGTACGTGGTGAAGGAGGAAGGCGAGGAGGGAGAGGAGGAAGACGTGGTGAAAGACGAGGTGGAGGAGGAGTAAGGGCAAGGAGACAAGCAGTCTCGGATGAAATTCGAGCCACTTTAGTGGACCATGTTCTTGTCCATGGTATGACCATGAGGGAGGCTGGGCAACGAGTCCAGCCTAATTTGAGTCGCTTCACCGTCTCCTCCATCATCAGAACCTTCAGGGAGGAAAACAGGTAGGTGTACTTACAGTACAACTGCTCTGTACAGTAACTTTTGAGTGCTGTACTCTGTGCTTTGACATCACATGCACTGTTGTACTATGCTTCTGTAATACTAAATAAATCCAATTGCCAATAATGTAATCCGCCTGTGAGAGATTCAAAGGAGAGTGATTGAGGATAATAATCAATTTGAAGGAATAAATTCCATCAGCCTTTCCACAATTGATTGCATCCTCCGAAAGCATCGGTTCCGGATGAAACAGAAACTCTGACAGGGTAAAAGACCAACGAGTGGAATATGTTCAGGTATGACTTTTGATATTGTATGAAGTATTGTGCACCATCACAGTATAGCAGTTTATGCTGCCATTTGTGCCCTCTTGAACTGTGCTTCAGGGTACTGATATACTCTTTTGTGTTTTGATGTGTTTTGCAGAGAATCTTTGAGATTGAAGGCTGGCCTGTTCCACCTGAAATTATCTTTGTGGATGAGGCTGGTTTCAACCTCTCCAAAAGAAGGAGAAGGGGGAGGAATATAATCGGCCATCGGGCTATTGTAAATGTCCCTGGTCAGCGTGGAGGGAATGTCACGATGTGCGCAGCCATCAGCCAACGAGGGGTACTCCACCGCCATGCCAGTCTAGGACCCTATATTACTATGCTCCTTCTTGCATTCCTTGACAGTCTAAGAGAGCATATGTTCCAGCTGGACCACAGGGAACCAGCACAACCAGAGCACCCTCACTATGTTGTTGTTGTTTGGGATAACGTCAGCTTCCATCGCGCTGCTCTGGTTCGTGGCTGGTTTACCAATAACCCAATATTTTCCAACCTCTTTCTGCCTGCATACTCTCCGTTTCTTAACCCAATAGAGGAGTTTTTTTCGGCATGGCGGTGGAAAGTGTATGACCGAGAACCTTATATGCGTGTTCACCTCCTTCAGGCCATGGAAGAAGCCTGCCTAGACATATCAGTAGATGCGTGCCAGGGGTGGATCAGGCATGAAAGAGGATTTTACCCCCGCTGCCTGGCTAGGGCCAATATAGCCTGTGATGTGGACGAAATTCTCTGGCCTGACCCAGAGCAAAGACGTGATGCTGATGCAGAATAATTTTTTTTTTTTTAACGAGCTATTACATTTTGGACACATCTTAATTTAAGCCAAAAAGACAAACTTCATTTTAAAGCACTAAAAACCCAAGAGCTGAATCCTGAAAACAGTCCCCTCACTCAGCTGATGGTGAAGCTAACCAATGAGGCTCCCATTAGCACTTGTTCAAAACAACACAACAGAACAAAACAGATTATGAATCATTCAAAAGATCAATATTTAGAACATTGGAAAAGTCAAACAAAAACACAAAGTAGACTAAATTGTTATTTGACTCTTAACAGAGAATATAAATTGGCTGAGTGTCTGCACACTGTCAGAGATCTAAATCAGAGACGGGTCCTGACCAAATACAGGCTCAGTGACCACCAGCTGGCCGTAGAGACAGGAAGACTCAGACAGACAGAGATACACTTCCTCCTCCACTATGAAAAATTCTCTTCACTAAGAGACTTACACTTTGGAAAAATAGTCAACAAAATAGCAAATTTCCCAATGTTAACATGAGAAGAGAAGCTGGTAGTCCTCCTAGGAGAAGGGACAGCAGCCCCACTGGCAGCTAAATATGGATCTGAGGGACTCACTACTATAAGATCCATACATTACACATTGGTTTAGGATCAAACAGTCATTATATTGTACAAAACTGTTAAGTATTACATTGTGTTATGTAATTGTTTTGTAATGTAGTATGATGTATGTTTATGATCATTATTGTATGCAAAAAAAAAAAGTCTGATTTGTAATGCTGAAATAGTCATTAGATAGTTGCATGCAGTATGGACGCTACTGTAAAGCTACTCAAGATGGGCTTCTCTCATTGGTCAGTCCGTGGTTGATCACATGATGAATAAGTGTGGCTCTGATCTCATCAGAGATGGCTCTCCTTCTTCCTCTTCTTCCCTTCCCCCCTTTCTCCTCCTCTTTAGTCTATTTATTGAGACTAAATAAATAACTATTACTACTATCTAATAAAACTGCTAAAAAGCTAGAAAAAATCCCCAAGAGCTCGGGTAAACTGTCCCTGGCCTCCAGTCTCTATGAATAGTTCAATTATTAAACTGAACAGCTATTAAAAACTCTCCCCCCCCCAAAAAAATTTCCCCTAGCAATCGTTGGTAATTTGAATAAATCCTATTATGAGATAACTGAGGAGTCTATGTAGCATCGTTGGTAAGCAGGAGCTGAAGTGGCCATTAACAGCTGTACTTTACGGCCAATCACACACAAGCACAGTCACTTATGCACCCACACATACTTACACAAAGCCACACCAAGCCACAAACACACACACACACACACACACAGCACACACACAGCACACACACAGCACACACACAGCACACACACAGCACAGCACAGCACAATGTGACAGAGACACAGCCAGTTAAATTCCCCCAGGTGTGGCTTTTTTCTGCCTCGCTACTAAAGTTTTCCTCATTTTCCTAATTTATCCCATTCTTAATTTGAGGTGTTTCTTACTGAAATGCACCTTTAAACCGTCTTTCGGGTTGTAAGTAACAGAGGCTTATACCTTTGAATTATTAATATTTTCTTGTTAATTTATACTGATGAGTCAAGACAAATAGATGCTGTATATGTCACACTCAACTCTCTAAGGGCCGCATGCCTATGTTCCCACAGCCCTATGTTCCCACATTTCTAAGATTCTTTTCCAAAATTAGGCCCTATGTTCCCACATTTCCTTTTTCATAAATTTGTATCAGATGATTTAACCCTAACCCTAACCCTAATTTTAAGAAAAATCTTTGAGATGTGGGAACATAGGGCCTAATTTTCAGTGAAAAAATATTCTTAGAAATGTGGGAACATAGGGCTTTGGGACCATTGGGATGTGGGAACATAGTGCTGACCCCCCTCTAACGAGGAAGTCAGGCGAAGTACAATACAGAGCGACCAATCGGATGGATGGGTCACACTGGACTTTCACCAAGGACCGCTGTTTGTGTCCCGTGTGAAAACTAAAGTCAACATTTATTTGCTTTAGCTTAGTTTTGTAAAGTAACTAACATAAGTAATGTCACTGACATAATTTAATTATTTTTACCACAATCTTTTCTTAAACCCAACAAAGTAGTTTTATTGCCTAAACAGGTTCTGCACTGCAGGGCGTAGCGTGGGCGCACTGATCGCTCATGTTGCTTGATAACACACAAAAAATTGTGCACAACCTTCCGTAAGATATCATACAAACCGTTGTACAAGGAATTGTTACAGAAACACTACACAAGGGAACCACATGGTACAAAGAATAGTGCAAAAACAAATGTCAAAGACAAAATTTAAAAGTATGCTCTTTAAGCATGTGCATGCTTCCATACAAGGGTGCAAATTGCTGTAAGCTGTGCAAATGGATTAGCCTGGTTGACACCAGACCCTTCTCAGTTGTAACTGAGAGTGGGTCTGGGGAAGGTTCATTCACAGCCAATTTCCAAAGTGGCGTCACCAACGGACGCCGCTCAAATGCCTCTGGGTGCAATTAGATAGTCCTTCAACCAATCAGACCAACGATCCGGGTGATGTAGCAGCGACATGCCCGTCCCTAGTAGCTGTGATAAATTAGCCTGGAGCTAATGCTTACCTGTTCAGGAGAAAATAAGCCAACTCTGCGTCCTTTTGGGATCTAAGCTGTCTCCATCTTTCAAACACATCTCCAATATTTACCAGGGAGTTGTTACGTCTCTGGTCACGCAACTGTTAGAAACATGCTGTTTTCTTTTTTTTAATGTCATGTAGAATCTATCTCCGTTGATCCTGTTTGTTTGTTTGCTGCTTTCATGGCTGTACTACCGTTACAGCTGTAGCGTGCTGGGTTTACGTTTTTACAGGTATATCTGGCAACCCGGCCTGCCTGTCAAACTGGGCCGTTGATAACACACAGATCAAAACATAAACATAAATTCCGTCACGGAATGTAAATTTCAAAAAGAAAAAATACTAATAATACTACTAATAAATAATTAGCATTGTTGTCAGAAAAGATAGTATTTCAGTTTAACATGTTTCCTTAATATCTGATGAGGCATTGGTGTCATTTTTGGATTTATTACAGTACAAATATTACATATTGGACCTTTAAGTTCCGCTTGATGTCATCGACTTCCCGCTTTCTTTGTGTTACATTAAACTACAATCAAGGAACATTAACTGGAACCTCTGAGCTACCAAGCCAACGTTACATGCTGGAAATGGCAAGTTTTAAAGAACATTTGGACCATGCCACAAGGCAGGCCTGCTTGGTTCTTTTGGGGAATGATTGTAAAGATTTACAAAGAATACGTTTAGGGCATTTCCTCTCTAACTGGGACATTTTGGGACCGATTGGTGGGATTGCTGTGGACGAGGTACACACGGCGATACAATGGTAAGAGCTAATGAGGTTTAACCATGTATCAGCTCATTTAAATAGCTTACGTTACTGTTTATTGTGTGAACAGTTAACTTCATTTATTATCGTATGTGGCGTTTTCTGTTGCGGGGTAAAATGTTCCACCAAAACAAGTTGCTCCTTCTCAAGAGCTTAGCGCCTCACAAGACGATTGTGATTGGTTTAAAGAAATGCAAACAACTCGTTTTACCCTAAACGTTTTACTCCTATTCAGGAGTGTATGCTTCTGTTACCATACTTTCCTGCGCAGCGCTGTGGAGATTTGCCTCACATTGTCTATGAGAAAAGACTTTTCTCTTTATACTTCTGCAATAACTCCTGCCATTTAACAGCGCCTTCTCAGATTGTTGTAAGTCCCAGATTACGCGTCAAGGACACGGCTTTGGTGTCCTCAATGCTGCAGCCCTGCATTGTGTTGAGTGTAAGACGCATGAGCTATAATGTATTCTGCTTTTCCCATTTGTAGAGTGAGATAGAAAGAAAACTGCTTTTCATACATAACTCCCTGAGAGCGACTGCATCTGCCGAGCGATTTGACAACCGGCTGCAGAATGGGACTGGGATTTAGAGAGCTGCTTAGCTGTATGGCCTGCACAGATGCACTGTTTTTACCTCCGGGTGAACAATGCATCAGAGGAAGAAAAGGTTAAAGCAGTAAATCACGAGAACCTCTATAGTTTGACATAGAGTCCGCTGGGCTTCGGAGGAAACAAAATGCACGATGATCAATTACATTCATATGAAAAAAAAATGTTTTGTCATGTAGATTTTGGTTCCCATAGATTGTAAGAGTGGTGATGAGAGGCAGGGCTTTGATGAGGAGGAATTTGTGGTTTTTATTATACATTTATATATGCAGTATATCCCCTTGGCAACGGGTGGTCAGGAGAGCAACGTGTTGCATGACAATGATGCTTTTGAAATTCAACAAGGCGAACTAGTGCGCTGTTCATGCATTTAATTTTTAATCTTTTCAGGTCATCACAAAGTCATTTCACACCAAATATCAACATGGTCCAGCTAAAGCAATGTCAGTTCTGATTTCATAGTTAGTTCTGAGAAAAGGTTTCATCATGAGAACAGTTGTTTGGCCGAGTCTCAGGGACTTTGGAGCAGGAAACGTTGATATAATACCGATGATTCAAAAAGTGCACTTGGCCATGGATTAGAGCAAAGCGTTGAGCGTTTGCATTTTGAAATGTTAAAGTGTGACGGAGGGAAAACGGACGCACTTTGATGTGACGTCTCTTGAATCCCACTTACAGGAATCAGCGGGCACAGTGGTGCTGTTGCTCGCAGTCTCCCTTCATGCTCGTTTCCATTTCAAAGTTATCGATTGGCGCCATTCTACAGTCTGCTCACGATGCGACAGGCAATTATGTAAAAAGTTAGCGTGACTAATGTCATGACGCGCTAACAGGAATGTGAAATAGATGCTTCTGTTTGGTTCGCCAGACGCTTAAAAGGCTGTGAAGCTTCTGAAATCGGTGAATGAGGATCTATGAGTTAAAGAGAACTGGGTCCTTTTTTTTATTTAGCCCAGCCTAAGGTTTGGTGTATGTAAGTGCTACTGAGTGGAGATTTCTGGCTCAGAGTCTGAGAATAATACCTTTAAAGATATGGATTGCAAAATCCATACTCGTCCCATACTTCACTACAGGTAAATAGGGTAAAACATTTTAACTAAGGGGCTTTTCACACCTGAAAGTCAGAACCAAGGTCTGGACCAAGGTTCATGTTTTTATTACATTGCAGAGAATTAATTAAGTTAGTTTTGGTTTCACACTGCAGTTATGCAAACGCACTAAAGAACCCCTCCCCCATCTCCCCTTTCACATCTTCAGCTGTCCTATATAATAAAAGCCTAAAATGCCCCAAAAATACAGCTCTCCTCGTAGGAAGACAAAGGAATGGCCAGCGCAGAGCGGATCATGTGTAGGCCGCTTAAGCACTGAGCTGTTCCTTTAAGGAGCTACGCTTCTCTTATAACACGACGATAGCCTGCCATACAGAGATTTCCTGTATTTGGCCCGAACCATCCAAAAAAAAAAGCTTTCACACTTGAAACGAACTGGATCATGGTTCAGTTTGATCCGAAGGTTTCACACCTGTAATTTTGGTTCAGATCAAACTGAAAAGTCCAAAAGTCCGGACCAAACAAGGGAGGTGTGACAGCCCCCTAAGAAACCAAGATGGCGATGGCCCAATCGCCAAACTTGAGGTTTCAAAATGACAGTTCACAAACTGGTGTGACGTCACGGCTGCTACGTCCGTTATTTTTGCAGTCGGCAGACAGAAGAGAAGCTCCCAGGCAGGGAGGCTTCCTCCACTCTGCAGAGCAGCCGGCCAAACAATTAGCACGCACGCATTATCCACTGACACTTTAATTATTCTGACTGACACTTTCACAGTCCATCTTCCAACGGACAGAACATTAGGCTGCAGCTGATGTGCAATTACCAAACCGATCGCTAATGAAGTCAGAAAAATACAGTTAAACGCTGAACTGTGTGTGTGGCTGTTTATTTATAGGCCTGCAGAGGAGTTCAGCACACATGGGACAATTTATATTCACGTCACACAATCTAAACCATCCAGTGGAAAAAGAATCATCCTTGTGTTGTTACCGTTTGCTCCAAATGCACCAAACGTAAAGCCTCTTTTTAATTCCTGTAAAAAAACAGTTAAAACTGTTTGGTTCCCTTATTTTCAATGCTATATTTTATTTATTTACTCCGCTGACCTTTCATAATTTCAATTTAATTTTATTAGAGAAAAAAAAAGAAAAGAAAAAGGTCCTTTTTGTGATTTATTTTTATTTTTTTAAAGCCTTTATTTAGATGGCTATATCATATTGAAATCTTATTCAAATAGAACTGGGCAGCATCCCATGTGTCTCAGCACCTTTTAATGTGTGAAGTCCATTTTATTCTGTACAATTATACTGTAGATATAAACTATGTTTTGGATCTCCACATAAGGGGAATATTGTGTATTTTCAGTGCGTAGATGAAATGTTTTTGCTGGTTGCACCTCAGCAGCCTCAGGTGTGGGGAAGTAAACATCTCACATTATTATCTCTGTGCATTCTGCAGCAACACGAGGTACCGCAGAGCGTTGTGTCTTCTGCTTTGTGGCTTCACTTTAACTTTAGTCAAAGTTGTCCAAAGTCAGAGTGAATCCAACGTAGTGACAGACAGACAGACAGACAGACATAAAGCTGCAGCAGCGACAACCCAACCTGACTGCTGATGACAGAAGATCCGCCATAAATAATCACACTTTGGGCTGTATAACGGATATTCAAGGACTGCAGTCTACTTTTTGTTGGATGGAAACCGGTTATTGGCAAAATGGTAGTGGTGGGCGGATCGATCCTAATATCAATACCAACGTTGGTATTGATATTGATCAAGTGTAATGAGAAAAATACTTCACTGGTCTTACAGGGAGGTGTGTTCAGGTGCATTCTGGGCGTGCTGGTCTTACAGGGAGGTGTGTTCAGGTGCATTCTGGGCGTATTGCTATCTTTAGGCAGCGGGAAGTGATCGCGCCATTGACCAACAAAAACCTGGTCTAGTCAAGTCAATAACGCAGCATTTCATTGTTATTTTAACAGAGCATTAGTAAAATGCTCCTAGGCTCGTTCACAGCACGCGCACACTATGCTTGTTACACACACAGGGACACACAGCAGCACACACACATGCAGAAGATTACAAATAAAAGCTAAGTAGCTCACCTGGTAGAGCGTTCGCCCCATGTTCTAAGGCTCAGTTTTGACTCCGACCCGAGGCTGCATGTTTTGCCCCCTCTCGCCCCCCTTTCCTGTCTTCAGCTGTCATGTCAAATAAAGGCCATATATGTCCAAAAAATATTTAAAAAAAATGCAAAACGACCACAAAGAGGCACCAAATGACCACAAAAAGATAGAAAGAGACACAAAATGATACAAAGAGACAAAATGACACAAAGACACACAAAAGCAACTGCACAGAAACACAAAATTACTACAAAGAGACACGTGTTGGCTGTTTTCTGCTCCTGCGTCCTTAATTTGCAGCTGATAAAAGCTGGTAACTCCCTCCTTGTTTACCTTTTGCAATTAACGTTCATATTTCCTTCACGTCACCACTCAGCGGCTGTTTTCATTCTCTAATTATTTCAGGCATTGTTAAAAAGCCTTTCAGCTGCCCTCCTTCCTGATTGGCTTTTAATTTGAAACATCTGGAGGGTAATGATGATGGATATGAGCTGACTCTGTCGTGTTACTGATGAAGTGTTTGGGATAGTTTTTGCACAACAATGTAGCTGTCTGGCACAGAGGATTTTTACAAGCGCAACATATTAATGAACCTTATTTGTTTCCATGTTAGATTGTTTTACAAACACACACACACACACACACACACACACACACACACACACACACACACACACATTTCTTAGAATACATTCATTGTTGACAATAAGAGACAAACCGAATATCACCAGACTCCTCTTGTCTCTTCCTCTGTATATTGAGAGTTTTGCGTCTTCATGTTTCACACGAAAACATTCAGTCAGTTTCGGGGATTTGAGGCTCAGCTTTCGTTGAAAGTCTGTCGCCCCTGGCTACAAACGGAACATCGAGCAGCTGGAAACGACCAAAACACATCCAGTGACTAAACAAATACTTGTAGACAGGCAGATTTTGCAAAAGAGTTTCAGGCTTGGGCTCTTATCAAGCTGACAGTTGAATCCGACATGTCATCTCAGCTTTGATGAGTTTAAACTAACGTTTGAGTCGGAGCAGCTTTAGAGAAAAGAACTCAACAACAACAACAACAACATTTCCAGTCTTAGTTTAGCAACTGGGACTAAGCGTTCTGCAGGTGTGTCAAGTTTTGGATTTGGCAAACACTTTGCTATAATTACTCGCTATCCAGAGAGTTAAGTTTGTGATGGCTTTTTTTTTTTTTTTTTAAATCGCTTTTCCAAACCCCAAAATGAAACCGCATGGATTCAACAGTGAGTTAACCTGCGCTAACAATAAGCCTTAAACGTTATCAGGCACTGAAAATAATTCATCAGGAGAGATGTTGCAGATATGCAAAGATTTACTGTCCATATGCATGATATGTAAAGTACAGTCTTTGGAGATTAGACTCCATCGTTATTTAAAAAATCTAAAAACTTTTAAAAGGGGTAGAAGCCGAAAGATAATCCCCCCGATGGAGTCTAGACACTGATGGTGGCGCGATGAGCCTGAAGACCAACACCGAAAAGCCAAAAAGGTAGAGGCCAGCCGGATGAGGACCCAGGAGCCGTGAGGGATGAAGACCGGAGGAGAAGGGGAGGAGGAGGGTGGTGTTCTTAGCGTGAAATGACAACTGAGCAGCAGAGAGAGACGGGTTTAAAACAGGGATGTCATGCAGTAATTGGCTCATGATTTTCATGGCCGCTTCTTATTGGTTAGAAAGGTGAACACCTCTACAGCTGATCCGGTTAGAGGAGAGAGAAAGTGATTATGTTTTAGAAGTCTTCCGGAAAGAATTTGCGCTAAGCCTCATTAGACAAAAGCCTGTCTGGTAGCATCACTGTCACATACTAAACATATACAATCTGCTTCTCTTTCAGAGTTTAACTCAGGAGAGAGGAAGTGAGGAAGCAGAAGTTAACGTTATGAACATTTGTGTTGTTCTGATACGAAGACCAGTATAAGAAAAGCCTCTGATACTGTCTTAAATGCTGGTATCGATATCGGTGAGTATGCAAGTCTAAACGCTGATCCAGTACAACCCGTTCTCACTCCGAACTCGTAAAATATGGACGCTTGGGCAGTGGCTGTCAGCGTCAGATACGACGCAAAAATCACCCTTCAGCGTGTGTGTAGAACGCACCGGGCTGAGCAGCAGCTATGCGTCGCTTGAAGATGACGTAGTATTAAGAGAGACATCAGTAGCGAGTAGTATGAAAGACCGAAATTCCGTGTAGGGACGCTGGATGGGGTGGTGGATGGGTGTGACAGAGGACAAACCCATGGGACACAGAGACAGGAAGTTACTCAGAGTTGGGGCCTTTCATACAATATTGTACGAACCCCTTCAATGCACATTTGATTTTCTTTTCCTGCTATCACCTACTGGTGTCAGTTTTTAATCTGTCAGTTAAATCAAAGCAATAAAGTCAGAACACAATACAATCATCTCAAGTCCTTCTCGTACCCATTCATTCTTAAATCTACCTATGGCAGGGGACATATCAGGAAGTAAAAAATAGTGTTGGAACATCTCTATTAAAAAAGCATGTTCTGACAAAATAAATGTATAGTGTTAAAGAATTTAATGACACAATTGCACATTTAATGATCTATATATGAAAGTTTTACTGGATATTAAGGGATTATTTTGAGTTTTTGAATGTGTAGGCCTTTTATAATATTATGTTGACATTTTTTTTTTTAAATTGTCAAGTTGCTCCATCAGTCTGCAAAGCATCTTGGAAGTAGTGAGCAAAACTGAAATAATTGATATTAATGAAGCTGAGTTATGATTTAACAGCTTAATTTCTCCGTCAGACTGAATCTCTTGAGACGACCTGACAGCTGTGGCAGAAAATTAAAAGTCTTATTAGCTTCAGGTTCATTAGAGGTTGTTTTTTTAAGGATTTTCTTTCTACCTGTGTGGTAACTAAGTGTCTGATATTCACATATTATCGCCAAACACTGTGCAGAGTTTTACAAATTGTATTATTTAGTAACTTAGACACATCCCAGGCTGTTAGAAAACCACTTCCTGCCACAGATACATCAGATTCTTGCCATTTCTCTCCATGTACATAAATTAAGAAGTCAAAAGAGAAGAAAACGTTTTTGAAGTTGATCCAACATCAAACCTGTGAGAGGAGAACGACACTAACGCATCAACTCTGAGCTTGAGAATACAGAAAAGAAAAGAATTGTAAGCTTTCAGTGTTATAAGATTTGTAAGTAGGTGTCATCCACATTTCTCGTCTTCGGATTATTGTTAAAGTGCAGAGAGGGATGGGAAAATGTGACTATAGAGAAATATGTTGGCTTTAAACCGACATTACGAACGCATTGCGTGTTGCTAATTCTGCTGATCCGCTGGTAGCGTTAACAGAAAGTGACATTTCTCCGACAGCGGGTCAAATTGAATGGAAATTTTCCGTGACGGTGTAAAGGGCAGGCTGCCGGATGTGTGCAGGTCCTCCAAACTAAAGGAAACAAAACGTCCTTTGTCATTTTCCTTTAGTGTGCTAATACTTCTAATAATGTTTGTCTAATAACTGACCTGGTGCCTGCTCCCTGAAACTGCCTGAAAAATGATTTTATAAGACTGTCTTCTGATCTGAAGTGCTACGATGACAGTTGGTTAAGGTCAGGCTGTTCTTATGAATTCAATTCAATTCAATTTTATTAATAGTATCAAATCATAACACGAGTTATCTCGAGACACTTTACAGAGAGTAGGTCTAGACCACACTCTATAATTTACAAAGCCCCAACAATTACAGTAATTCCCTCATGAACCATTCATACATAAAGCTACGAAAAGAAACACAAAAGGCTTTCAAACCAGGCAGTGGATTTTGCTTCCCAGGGAAAACAAAGTACTTTCACCCAGGAAATGTGTGTTCATTCCTAACCCTAACCCTAACCCTAGTGTTTTAATCCAAACCACAATTCTTTTTCTTAATCTTAACTAGTACTGTTGGTGCCGCATGACGCTCATTTTTTGTCGGCTAAACTCAACTAGCAATGGCCCCTGAAACGACCATCAGCTACATCAGCATCACCTTTTGTCGGCTAAATTTAACTGTACAGACGCTAAACTTAACTGTCATGTGACCAGACGGCTGAGCTTATTTTTTCATAGGATATCTTGCGGACCAAGTTTGTGAGAATGCATTGAAAACCTTGTTGAACGACAAAGGGTGTTCCTCGGTAGTGTTTAAATCCAAACTACGATCTTTAAAAAAAAAAGAAGAGTTTTGGTGTCTCAACTTAACTGTCGTCACCGCATGACGCTCACTTTTTGTTGGCTAAACTCAACCAGCAATGGCCACTAAAAGTGCCTTCATTATGCGGTGCTCTGTAGCCGGCTCACATTCACCTTTTGTCAGCTAAACCAAAGATCCTCTATACTAAAGAGAGCGCATTTTTAGCAGCGGCAATGGTATGAAACGATACACGCTTCCTGTATCCTAAAGTGACCTTGTTTGAGTCGTGTGGATGGATTTGTATAATTTATTAATATTCTCTTTTGCTAACTTTAGATGTTTACACAGCTAAAAAATATTTAGCATCACAGAGATTAGTTTTGTAGGGGCGTTCACGAACGTTAGCTGATATTAGCTTCTCTGTGTTGCCAGATTTCGCGAGAGTTTGGTCCAGAGACAAAACAGGTCTCAAATAAAGTTAATTTTCTCCTGATGTGTCCGTTTGAAAAATGCCATTTTAGTGTCAGAATGTTCTGGAGATATGTGGCCTGTGAAGAATGGCTCCAGTGTTTACTTTGGTGACTACAGGGCAAAAGAATCGCTCATAATCTGTGTTCACGTTCACTTCTCCCATTGGATTCAATCCACTCAGACCTGCTGCTAGTCTCCTAAAGAGGCGTGACAGAGGGCAAACCCACAGGACACACAGACAGGAAACTACTCAGAGTTGGGGCGTTTCATACAATATTGTACGAACCCGTTCGTTGCACATTTGATTTTCTTTTCCTGCTATCACCTACTGGTGTCAGTTTTTAATCTGTCAGTTAAATCAAACCTAATAGTAACCCATCCAAACTAGACATAATACATAACCCCAAGAACAATAAAGTCAGTATAATATACAATCATCTCAAATCCTTCTCGTACACATTCATGCCTAAATCAGCATATGGCTGTCAGGGGACATATCGATCCATGTTTTCCGAATCAATACAGGTAGCAGCTTCGGGTTTTCAGCACGTCTGCAGACCTTCGTATAAACACATATTCAACAGCAAACACTTTTGTTAATTTTTTGGGCATTTTTTAGACCTTTATTTATATAGGACAGCTGAAGACATGAAAGGACAGAGAAAGAGAGAGGGAGGGAGAGAGAGAGAGAGAGGGGAATGACATGCAGCAAAGGGCCGCTGCGTCGAGGAGTGAACCTCTGTATATGGGCGCCTCCTCTACCAGGTGAGCTACCCAGGTGCCCGACAGCAATTACTTTTAACTTCTAATATTGATTCCTTTAATAGCTTTTCAAGGGTTAAGTGAGTGGAATAAGGCTCCTGCAAGTGTTATCACTATCAGATTAGACCTGCTGCTCCTGGGAGCTAAATCACCACGATAACAGGAAACAGCTGGTTGGATTAATAACATCAGGAGATACTACGGGACACAAATGTGATGTGGATCACAGGGAAACAAATTTTATTTCTGCAGAGAAAGGTTCGCTGAGGGCACTCGATGGAGACGCAATCAATACGTATTCAGATTTAAAAAGTACGTTTCCATGACACGCAGGACAAGAACGGGACAGTTGGGTTTAGGAAAAGAAGAACTGGACAGTTGGGTTTAGGTAAAGAAGATCGGGACAGTTGGGTTTGGGTAAAGAAGAACGGGACAATTGGGTTTAGGAAAAGAAGAACGGGATGGTTGGGTTTAGGTAAAGAAGAACGGGATGGTTGGGTTTAGGAAAAGAAGAACGGGATGGTTGGGTTTAGGAAAAGAAGAACGGGATGGTTGGGTTTAGGTAAAGAACAATAATGGGACAGTTGGGTTTAGGAAAAGTGACACGCGGGACACGAACCCAGGTCTCCTGGATGAAAGTCCAGTTGTTTGACCCACAGCAATTTGCTGGCCTTGACTGACAGATGCAGACTTAAACTTATGACGAGGATCTCATACTGATAGGAACTGAGACGGGGGGACACACAGATAAGCTCTTTAATAATAGCAGCGCTTTCCTGTTATTTGGAAGAAATTGCTCTGAACAGCAAATGCCTCCGGAGAGCTGCGAGACGGCAAAGGAAAAAAACATAGTAAGCTGCCAAATGAGTTAAAATCAGAAACAGGCCAATTAAAGAGCGTGCATCATGGGCTTGTAAACACCATTACACATTGTTGTCCTATTATAACATAATTATAATTAACCCCTAACCCTCTTGGAATAGGATGCAGGAGCCAAAATCAGAGCTACAAAGCTATTATTAATCGATAAGTTATCATTTTGTAGGAAAAAAAAGTATTTTTCAAAGCAACATTTCGCACATTTAACAATTCTTCTGTGCAGGTGCGTTGAAAAATATCACAAACCTGGAAAAAAGGAAAGTCCCGCACTCTACTCGTCCCTCTGGACCAGGGGTCTCCTTCAAGTAGCTCAAACAGGTTCCCAGTAGTTCGCCAATAGGTTGACAAACTGAGACACAAAATTACCATGATATCAAAAGTGAGGCAGCTGACTTTGTGGGCCATAGAAGTGTAAAGTGGTTATGTTTCCTTGGACCCTGATGGGAATATTGTCAGCTATGTAGCTAACTATGTGGGCATAAAGAAGTGTAAAATAGTCATGAACCTTGACGTGAAGTGAAGATTATTCATAAGCTTTGGGTAGCTTCATTCAGCTTATGTGTGTTATGTAAATAAATGTAAGCGATGTGATGTCAAGTAGCGCTTGGCCACTTTTTTTAAGTAGCCCTCAGATGAAGCTGCTCTGGACCTTCATCAAGAGTATTTTCCTCTCTTGACGAAGGTCGAGAGGGACCGAAACGTTAAGTTTGTTAAACGTTAGTTTGTTAAGCTTTAGAAATCCTCTAATGTCAGCTTGTTAAATGTGAATATGTTCTAGTTTCTTCTCTCCTCTGGGACAGGAAACTGAATATCTTTGAGTTGTGGACAGCAAGACATTTGAGGACGTCATCTTGGGCTTTGAAACACTGATCCACATTTTTCACCTTTTTCTGACATTTTAGAGATCAATAAACTTATCAAGAAATTCGACAATGAAAATAATTGTTAGTTAAAATGTTGATACACTTGTTGACTCTCACTATTATTACCATGCACTAAAAACTGTACAGTTACTCTATGAGGAAATTATGAATGTTAAAAGGCACAATGTGTAATTTTTTGCCACTAGGAGTCTCTCAATCAAAAACAATATCACGCACACCAGAGAAAAGGACCCACAAATGCACGACTCAGGTGAGTAAAGTTCAGTGGTTATATTAGCACGCTAATAAAACTTACAGGCAACAGTGTCCAAAAAAAAAACGACAGGCAAAGGGCAATCCAAAAAACAGGCAATGGTCAAAAATCCAAGGGGAAACAGGAACTCAGGAATACAGGAAACGGGGACAACCGATCGAAGGCTGCACACTAGGAAAACAGTTGATCTCGCACAGGAATAAAGGAAAGACTAAACTTAAATACACAAGACCGGGGAGACAATGAGACACAGGTGCTACACGGGGGAGACAGGTAATCACACAGGCGGGAAGGAGAACAAAGACCAGGACGACAACGGACCAGAAATGAGACAAGATGGTGAATTTCTAAATAAAACAGGACATGGAAAACTAAGCAGAAACGTGAAACAAACTGAAAACAAAAACTTGACACATAGGACAAATTAAAGAAAAGACGGAGCAACGCCTACAAAGCAGTTAACAGGAAATGACTTTGCATTGACTCTCCTTCCTTCTACTTGACAAATGCAATTTATTTAGATTTCTGTATTACATGCAGTTCCAAGTTTTATAAACTCTTTTTAAATTAAACACTGTTAGCTTTCATCCTTTTGCAAACTTCAGTCCTATTCTGTCCAGCAGACGAGAGCGGACACAGACGTTAATGGATTCTTTTCGCCTGTCATCTGAAGATCAAGACCTAATTATCTCGTTACCCCCAGATAAGACACTGTGTCCTTGTTGTTATGATTTTATTATCCACTTTTTTCAATAACATTAATTCGTGACCGCCCATGACTTATTTCATTACGTGGAAATTATGACTTCATGATGACCTTGATGGGCCGTGACGGACAAAAGTCTGAGAGAAGGCATTTAAATGGTGATCAGGTAAAAATGAAGAGACCAAAGAATGTTTGATAACTGAATAACAGTTAAATTTAAATATTTAAGATAGTTCTTTTAACATTTAAAGGTTTCAATAATCTTCATGCATACAACGATATGGGTGTTTTATTCCTCTCCTCTAACACTACCCACAGGAGTAACAACAACAATCTTTATTTAGGCTATATACCACCGTTCAACAAGATACAAAGATAAACACCAGAGTGGCACGAGAGCATAAGGGATAGATCCAACTAGTCCTCTAAACCATACGGCGATATCTGTTGTTTGTTCCCCCCCTCTAATGCGACCCACAGGAACGTTTTCCGTCCTCATTGTCAGGATTTAGAGAAATGGCAGACCAAAAAATGCAGAGATGACAGGGCAGTGTTGAGTTTGAAGATTTAATAAATAAAAAGGGTAACAACTAAAGGAGTCCTGAAGTAAGCAGGCAAAAATAGTTCCAAAAAACGTCGAGAAAGCCAAAAGACCAGGGATCACAATAAACTGGACCACAGAGACAACCGGGGTAGAAATATATACACACACACACACACACACACACACACACACACACACACACACACAATGATCTGACAACAGACAAAGACATCACCAAGACTAATTACACAAGGTAACAAGGGTGAAACAAGGGACAGGTGACACAAGGGCTCAGGAACAGGTGAAACACATCAGGGTGAGTCAGACAATCACAAAGGCGGGAAAAGACAAGTCAGGAAGTAAAACAAGACATGACATGGGAGAAAACAGACTACAAAATAAAACAGGAAACTGAAACATACACAAAGAACAGAGAACACAAGGACAGTAAACAACAAGGAAACAGGGGAATAAATTAACACAATAAAACAGGAAAAACTATAACAGAAAATCGCAACCATGACACTCCTATCTAAACCAGAGAACCAACGGTCGTGATATTCAACGCGCTCTTATTGTTGTAAAACGGTCGCAGTTTGCTTAGGTTCAGTGTAACCCTCCTGTTGTTGAAAAAAGTTGAAAAACCTTGAAAAAAAATCAACAAAAACATCAGAAAAAGTGACAAAAAAACATGGAAAAACAAATCAGGACAAAAAAACGCGACCAAAAAAAAGACGACAAAAGACAAAGAAACAAAATTTTGAAAAAAAAAGTTATAATCTAAAATTTTGACCCAGAAAAACAAAAAGTTGCATGGTCGACGGGAAGACAACAGGGTTAAAACTACTTTGTTAAGTTGATAAAAAGATGGAGGTTTGAGTTAAAATCACAAGTGACTTCACTTCCTGAAGGTTACCACGTGACACAGAACGTGACGTAGCTCCGTTTGTTCCGTAAAGTAAAAAAAACTCTCTGTTTCCTTTTCTTTTCAAACTGGACATGAACCCCGGTCTCCTGGGTGAAAGTCCTGTGATTGTTTGACCCATCCACCCCCCAACCTGCCCTCCTTAACAGGACATTTGTCGCTCTTATACGTCCTCACCTTACTTCCTGTTTTGCTCCCGTCAGAACTACTATGGCCACTAGAGGGCGCCGCAACTAGAAACCTAAATATAGGTCAGAATGATGCTTAAAACAAACCACTTATGGAGGCGTTTTACAGGGGAGGAGAGACTTTCACTTTCACCTGTGTCACCAGATTCAGTAGTTATCATTTCATGATCTAAAGATAGCTTCTCCTGTACTATACGGTAATTCCTCTACTATGCGACAGTAAGTCACTTGGTTATTTACGTCACTTGACTGCAAATAACTTTACATCTGAAGCATTTAAAGACTCTATTTGTCCATTGATTATTTCTAAAGAAACACGACAATGTATAAAAGGCTCCATTACCTTGTACCTCACGTTATAGCTCCGTAGCAGACGTTTTTGTAAAAATAAGCTAACGATTGTGTCATAACCAAGTGACTTACTGTCGCACAGTAGAGGAATTACCGTATAGTACAGGAGAAGCTCGCAGGCAGTTTCGACTTACATTAGCTGTTTAGGTTTAATTACTAATGTTAACTAGCATGTTAGTTAGCTATAATTTGCCTGTGTCCATGTTATCTCCTTACATCCACCTACACTCTCCGTATCTGTAAGATTGGGAATGATTGAGATTTCTCTTGTCACAGCTACCAGAAGACTTACAACTTTCAGACACGTTGCTCACGTCACATCTACGTTGTCTCTCTCAGTTGGAGGCTGCGCAGTAAAGCAAGAGATCACCGGAAAAGTGCTTCTAATATCCTTCACTGGTCTCCGTCCAGAGACACGGGGTCTATTGGTCCATTATATACTGTCTATGGTTTGAACATTGTTGGAAACATTTATGATAATAAGTACACAACTGAACAACATACAGAACACAGGTCAAGTCGTTTGTATACATTTTAATGAGGTAATGTTACATAATATGTCTTTAAGTTATCAGTATTTGAGTAAATGTACTTCATTACATTCCACCACTGGATATGGATCTTCTGACCTCTGACCCCTGACTTTCTTCCAGTTGTTTTGCTTGTGATATCCCTGTGGAGGGTCTGAAGCGTCTCTCTGAAAAAGTGGTTAGATAAGTGGTTGCATAAGTGGGTAAAAGGTCAGTTTTAATGTGTTGTTGTGCTTTTCGACAGCACTCTGAAGTGATCCGTGACTTCTTGCACATCGGCTCTCGTTAAAAGTAGAAACACCTACACCGAAGAGCCTCGACCTGCCACTCGGCGAACACGTTAGGTCTCTGCAGAGAAAGGGCACAAACCTAAATGATTGTCCAGTAAATTACAGATGTGTCTACCGTTATGTGTTGGAAGGCAGTCGAGGATTCAGGCGAGACATTTTCTCCTAACAAAGCATTTGTATTTCTGCCTGAACACTATCAGCTGAGTGGGACGTTTCAAATATACTCCATGAATTCAAAATGGGGTGTTTGTAATCCTCAAAAGTAGAGAAGGGTCAGAGGACAATCACACTTACATTATTCCTGCAAATTGCTAACATATCTTTGGGGCTCGAGACCGAAGGCGAGTCCTGACAAGTCCCACGCTCAGGGTGGAAATTAATGCCCGAAAGGACCCCAATACTTTTCATATGCACCACATTTAAAATCAAGTATCTACAAGATAATTCACAGCGCTGACTGTAAAAAATGTCTCCAATGTTGCCAAGAAGGAAAGAAATTGGCATATAAAGTGA
This sequence comes from Perca flavescens, assembly GCF_004354835.1. Lineage (NCBI taxonomy): Eukaryota > Metazoa > Chordata > Actinopteri > Perciformes > Percidae > Perca > Perca flavescens. The sequence continues at coordinate 30,459,994 of NC_041348.1, forward strand.
TTCTTATTCGCATTTTCTTCAGCATTCTTGTTATGCAGCACTTTGGTCTCAAAACATTTGAGAAAAAAAAGATCATGACATTTTTTCACCTGTCAGGAATAGTATATTGGATAATCTCAGGCATTCGAATAATAATCCTTATAGGTGGACTGGTTTATATTTCTTTATTATAAAAGCCCAAACAACACCAAACAAAAAAATTCATAAACAGCCCACATGTTCCAAGAAGTTTCCAAGAAAAAGCTTCTGATTTGAAAATAACGTTGGTGTAGACAGGGTCTCAGAAACCAAATCCAAGAGCCATAACTGCACTTAACGTTACTTGAGAAAGGAACTGTAACACGCGGGACCAGATCCCCAGTCTCCGGGCTGAAAGTCCTTTGTTGTTTGACCCATCATCCACCCCCCCCGACCAACCTCCCTGCGCGGACTTTCACCTTATCAATACTACTCGCCACCGTCATCGTTCTGTGATCACGAAATATGCTTCCCATTGAAATACATTGTTTTAAAATTCGTAATCGCGGCACGAAAAAAACGACATTATCGTGTTCTGTCCACGACTTAATAGATTCAATAACGTGACCATATCACGAACTGCCATGAGACCGGGCTGACACGTACTATGACGATATGAAGACTATTCTATTCTTTTGAGTGAAACGTGTTCAGAAACATGCAACACACACAGTACACATGTATATAAGTGCTGTTTATTTTGACATCCAATTATATCAGTATAGAGCCTACAAAAACACCTTTGATATAAGATGTGGAAAACGGAGGAAATAAAATAAAGACATTCAACACTAAATATCCTCCAGACATGGACAGATTCTGTTCCTAAAAACAAAGCAGACACCATGTCTAATAATATCGGAGCAAAAATTACATTTTCTGTCTCCTTCCTACGGCAGCTGTCAAAAGCTTTTCTCTTTTCTGTCAGCATTCTTGTCTCATCCTCTGGCTCTGGTGTTGTTTTATGAGAAACTAACGCATGACTACAGAAATCTGGTAAAGGTTCCATGATTTGGTCGTGAAACAGACATAAAAAAAAAAACAGGCTTTTATAGGACATTTTGCAATTAAACGCTGTTTTTTTTATAAGTTGAAATACTTTTTTTATGCTCCATTTTGCTTGTTCGGTTTCCCATTTTCTTTGAGTGACTATACTCTGACTTTAAATTTAAAGTTTCTAAACTTTTTTTTTGCTCTTAGGTTTCCCATTTCCTTCCAATTACGGTAAATTGGATGCTGTCCTCTATGGGAGCCTCTAAGGTATTTTTACACTCAGACAGATCTTTGAAACGTCCAGATGAAGTGTTAATAAGTTTCCATATCCCTCCTACTACGAAGAGATGAAGGTATTAAGCTCAAGATCCCACCCCAATCATCCAAGACATCATTTTCTTCATGGGATTTTACTTTAATCAATGTCATCTTTGGCTCTTGAGGTCTGTCTAAAGACCTCCACTTCCACCTGCAACAATCCTACAGGAGATCCTTCAATCCGTCAGTCACAAATTCCATCCATTCTCAAATTTGAGATTGTTCTTCTAGAAAAATGCCCATATGAGTTGCTTGTTCAAGCAGCAATTACAACTGATCTTTACGCTTTTTCTGAGACTCAGTGGTTCGGAAATGCCACTGAGTCTCAGAAAAAGACAGAAAAAAAGTTTTAACTGCCAGCAAGTTATTTGGGATATCACTACCGGGCATTGAACACATTTACAAAGACAGCCTGGTCAGAAAGGCCAATAACATTGTATGTGACTACACACACACACACACACACCCTGGCATCACATTTTAAACTACTGCCATCTAGGCGTCGTTTCTGCCTGCCCCTTCTGACCAAGAACAGATCCAAATTCTCTTTCGTACCACAAGCCATAAAAGCCTTAAATCATTCCAAATAAGCTAGTCGTCCAGCTGGCCTGACCATACCCAAGGCTGTATAGGGTCAAACAAGACTTTCACACAGGAGACCGGAGTTCGTGTCCCGTTTGAAAATAAAAAAGCACTGAACAAATGGAACAAAGGGAACCATCCAACATCATGTGTGTGACCGGAAGTGAAGTAACGTCTGATTTAAACCCAAACCACCTTCTAAGTAGGTGCCTTGACCTAACCACACTGTGACTGTGCCTTAACCTCACATATACCACATATTCTAACACTGTGATTGTTTCACAATGTTAACAACGTGTTTAAAACTTCACCCGTTACGTTCTCTGGTTTAGATATGAACACGGAAAATGCTCCTGTGGGTCGTATTAGAGGGGAAGAACAAATGACTCATATCACTGTATGGTTTTGGAGGACTGGTTGTCTAATTTCTAGAGACTCATTTGAAAGATGGGTCACATTCAACATCACATGTGTAACCGGAAATGGAGTAACGACACAAACCGCCATCTTTTAAAGATGCAGTAGGTAAGACTTATAAAACTAACTTTCTGTCATATTTGCTGAAACTGACCCTATATTCCAGTAGAATAACATGAAGCTGGTCATTTAACCTACAGTCTGTAGTGCGATTTGCAAAAATCCATCACTATCCTGTTCAGATGCACCAATCATGCCCAGTGGGGGTCTAACTGTGTGTCAATCTCTGCTCATGCACACACATTCATTCGCCCTTGTGGGGGGAGGGGCTTAGAGACCATTTTGGGCTTTAGCAGAAAGGGGGGGAGGGACTGAGAAGTTGTCGATGTTCAAATTATTTGTCTAAGTCCTGGATCTTCACAATCCTACCTACGGCAACTTTAATATTTAGTAGATGTGGTGCCTGAACATAACCAAACTGTGACGTTTCACAACGGTAACCACATGTTTAAAACGTTGACCGTTACGTTCTCTGGTTTAGATACGCGGACAGAAACCTGTGACCTGTAGGTCGTATTGGAGGGGAGGAACAAATGACCTTTGCATGGTTTAGAGGACTTTTTGATTTTAAAATGGTCACGACAGGGTGGCCTGCTGCTTACGCAAACCAAACTGCAACCTTTTCTCGTACAACAGATGTGAGCTCAGGTTTGCAATGTTAAACGCAACCCCTATCTTTGCCCTAAGACACTTTAAAGTTTCTGTTTCAAGAACAATTACCGTATTTGTGTTTCAACATTCTGCTTTTGTAGTTACTATGTAAAATGCATTCTGTTTGCAACACTCGCTAAGTGTCAAATGTGGGTACATTTTTCTTTAGTAAATCTCAGAGAGCCATTGTTTGTACCAGATTGTTCTGTTTTTCAGTCTTCATTTTGGTGAAAGCGGCACCTACTTTCTTCTGTTCCTCAGCTGTCTGCATGTCGGGCAGACACACGCATACCGGACCGCCAGCCACCACGTCACTTCTGTTTCATCTCGGGCTAATTTATTAGCCAGCATGTGGAGATTTTTGACAGGACTTAGCCAGTCTTGTGTGTGGCCCAAATCAGATTTTTTTTTGGGGTCAAGTGACCAGGTCAGATTTATTCAGAAGTAGCCTAGCGTGAACACTCAAATCTTGCCCAGATCTGATTTTTTCAAATAAGATTTAGATCACTTCCATATCTGGTCCTGAATCAGACCCAGGTTGGATTTTTTTCAATGTGGCCGCAGTGTGAACAACCAAATGTCAATCTACATTGACATTTGTCACAATTATGCGCCGGTGGAAGGTAGCCCTAGACACAGAAATAAAATTAAAAACTTGACTAGGTCTGCGTCTCTGCGAAGCTATTCACAACGCAGTCCCACCACTCCTGGCTTCGTCACACAGACCTCTGTAGTGAATTTGCTGCCATAACCACGCAAAATGCCAAAATAGCAAATTTGTCTCTCTTTCTCTTCATTCTTCTCCTCCTCAGCACCTGCGCATTAATGTTACGGCTGGCATTACACAAACATTTTGAAATAAAAGCGAGAATGCTGACTTCCTCCATGACCTCCCTAACTAGTGCGACAGCGTGCTGCGTCTGATGACATTGGTATTGTTCTTTTGCGCATGCGGGTCAGTTCGAAACCGCAAACAGTTCACACTGGAATCTGATATAGGCCACATTTTAAAAGGTCATGTGAACAGCCAAAAAAAAAATCGGATCTGAGCAAAAAATCCGAATTAAGCATTAAGACTTGCGGTGCGAACGTAGCCAAAATGGTCATTTTGGACACTGTGCATGAACATGAACAAGAATCTTGAGAGTTCACCCTACTAGCATGTTTTTCCTCCTCCCTTGCTTCATTTTTTTTCTTATCTATGTCTCCTCAGCCCCAACTGGAGGCGAGCGCCGGTTTAGCACATCAAACACCGCGGCTTGCAGATAAAAGTTACTCCATCAAGGCATGTTCTCAGACTGCAATATATTGACATTTACAGTGCACAATCTCAGGTGGGCCGCAATCACACGGTCAGCCCTGAGCTCCTCGAGTGGAGCCGGGCAGATAAGCTGGCGGAGACGCAGCAGCTGAGCGGCTCTTTATCCCCGGTCAAGAGTTGTGAAGGACTGGGCTGCGGCCATTGAGGAGCCATGCTGAATCACCCATGAGATATCTGAACCTCAAACAGCTGAGGAAATTGCTCTCTGAAGCTGTTGAATGAAAAAGAAAAACGAGAGCTAGATTTTTTTAGAGAGTGATGGTTGGAAAAAAAGCCAATATACAATTGATTTTTTTTCTCTCTCTCTGCGTCCTCCATGTGATGGCAGAAATGGAGTTTCAGGGTGCATGTGTGAGGCTGAAATAGTCACAATCAGGGACGTGTGGCGTCATCTCGACACGAAATGTTATGCAGCCTATCTGCAGCAAATGTTCTCATCTCAAACAGCGCTGAGTAAACACTGTCGGTAAATATTACAGCGAGCTGCACGCAGTATGTTGGCCAAACACTAATCAAATGTTGAGGTCAGATGTGGAGGGTTGTGTGATTGTTACTGTGAGCCACGTTTGAGTGTGTTCTATCATGATTTAGGGATGCAGTCATATACCACGTTATATGTATCATTCTTTATCTTTATAGTGATAATACACTGTTGTGTGTGAATGTTACTTCATACATTTGAGTGGGTTTTATAATGTAGAGGACGCAGATTTCAATACGGCCCGTATATTAATTTAGGTTCACAATTAATTTTGCCCTACCAAGTTTTTGTTCGCATTTTCTGAAGTTTATGTCGCTTTTGTCAGGTTTTTTACGACATTTTTGCCACTTTGCAAAATGCATTCTGTTTGAAACACTAGCTAATACAGGTACATGCCTCTGGTTTTTCTTTACCTTTCTTCTCCTTCTGTTACTTACCTCAAAGCAACAGCTTTTCTACTTTTGCAAATCTGCATCAGTAGCTGCTGAGCTGTGAATATAATTTAGTTCCTAAATCTGGTGGTTAAAACAGAGGGAAAAAAAGTCCACTGACTACACGCTGGACATTTAATATATATGAAGAAATAAACGTTTTAATGGTCTGAAGAGAAACTGAGATTTTCAGCAACTTATAATATTAATAAACTAATAAATACTAGATGCAGGAGAACTCTGGTGTACAAAATGAAAAATAATCTCAACTATTCAGCTACAGCTGCGAATAAAAACAAAACAATCAATCTAGTTAATGAACAGTTTTTCAGATTTAGAAAATGCCTCCTTTGTGTCTGTTTGATGTTTTCTCACTTCCGCAGCGGTGGAAGAAGTATTCAGATCCTTTACTTAAGTAAAAGTACTGATACTACACTGTAAACATACTCTGTTACAAGTTAAAGTCCTGCATTGAAAATGTAACTAAAGTAAAAGTCTGTAAAAGTAAAAGAATCATATGGGAAATGTAGTTAAAGTATTAAAAGTAAAGTAAAATCCTCCCATTTTAGAAAGTGTAAAGGATCTAACCAGTTGTGTGTTTAATGGTGATCATTTCAGCTGGATTTTATAAACTTCATGTGTTTTCTTAATGTGTAAAGCAACTAGTAACTAAAGCTGTAACAGATGAATGTAGTGGAGTAACTAAAGTAACTAGTAACTAAAGCTGTAACAGATGAATGTAGTGGAGTAACTAAAGTAACTAGTAACTAAAGCTGTAACAGATGAATGTAGTGGAGTAACTAAAGCAACTAGTAACTAAAGCTGTAACAAATGAATGTAGTGGAGTAAAAAGTCCAATATTTCTCTCTGAAATGTAGTGGAGTAGAAGTAGAAAGTGGCATGAAAAGAAAAGACTCAAGTAAAGTACAAGTATCTCAACATTTGGACTTAAGTGCAGTACTTGAGTAAATGTACTTAGCTACATTTTACCACTGCAATTCTGCACAGACAAACTGACTTGATTAAGCCTTTATGCACTTGGGAGAGTCTCTTTGATGCTCCACAGCAGACCCTTCCATCAATACTGTGCTTTAAAACACAGTGAGAAACAAAGTGTGATTGGACCGGAGAGGGTCGGCTCGGGGACTGAAAACTGATCCATGAGACCTGAAAAAGCGTTAAGAAAGATGCTTCTGTATCCAGGGAGAGGCTGACAAGCCAGATACTCAGAGATATTTCCACATATTCTCGATAATGCTGTTCAAAAAGCTGCATATATAAATTCATAATACAGAAGCTGCCTGTGAGACTTGTTTAAACGCAGCGACTAACAGCCGGGTGGAGATTGTGCCAGAGATGGAGTGATGTTAAAAAAAACCTCTCCTGGGGCGACCTCTAGCTCAACCCAGTAAGAGTGTGTGCCCCATGAGTCCAGACAGCTAGCTAGACTATCTGTCCAATCTGAGTTTTCTGTTGCACGACTAAAACTACTTTGGAATGTACACATGTTCCACCAAAACAAGTTCCTTCCCGAGGCTGTTTTGCAGAGGCAGCGTGGCTTTGCTGGCACTTAGCACCGCCCAAGATGATTGTGATTGGTTTAAAGAAATGCCAATAAACCACAGCACGTTTTTCTCCCATCCAGGAATGCTGTGACCAGCCAGAAAAAATAAATAAAAGTAAAAATAAAAATTTTGAAAACACACTATCAACTGAAAGATGAGTCGTAATTGCTGCTTGAACAAACGTCCCATGGTTGCGTTTTTGAGGGGAAGACAGTCTCATTTATTTGATATTAATACGCTGCTTATGAATGCTGTATAGGGGAGCTGACGGTAAAGTGTGACCAAAACACATTTGTCAAGACGTATCGTTGAATGTGTCTTGTTTTCAGAGGCCTTACAGTGTGGACTCACCGCAACGGCAAACACAAACATGAGTAATCCGTGATCTGCGATCCAAACCAGCACGAGTTCAGGTGTCCTTAATCGACTTCAGCCCGTTCCTCGCTCGCTTTCTGTGCCCAGATCTTTCCCAGCTGGTCCTAAATCTGATCTGGCAACATTTCAGCTCTCTCCTCTCGGAGCTCCAGGCTGCCGCTGACAACAACTTGAGCTCTGCTTTGCCAGGAGGGCTGACATGTTTTTTTCCTGAGATGAGGGTATCATTACACCCACTCGCCGCCAGGCCAGTGGTCTGTCTTTCACATCGCCTCCTCTCACTCATCAGCATAACGGCTCCTCTTCCCCCATCCAGCCGCGCTCTCGCTGCCACGAAGCAATACAGCAGAGACTGTTATGCAAACAGGTTCAGTTCTTGTTTGCCTCTGAATCATCTGCGGCTGAAGGCCCCGATTGTCCCTACTTTCCAAAACAAACATGACATTACATATCGCTGCTGTGCCTCCAAAACAAAAAAGTAACAGAACGGTTTGCTTCACATTCTCAGAGCAACAAAGCCCCTCAATTCTACACCTTTAAAGCCTGTTTATGTGTTAAGATGTAATTAATATGTGCATGAAGAGAGGGCCTTTGAGGGGTAAAGAAATGAAAGGCATAGTTTGACATTTTAGGAAAATCCATCATTCATTTTCTTGCTGAGAGTTGGATGAGTATAGATCAACACCACTCTCAAAGCAGCCTGTTAAATATGAAGCTGCTTAGCTTAGCATAAAGACTGGAAACAGGGGAACACAACTAGGGTAACAAAATCTACCTACCCGCATATTTAAAGCTCTCTGGTTAGCACGTTATGTCTTGTTGTGGTTGTTTTTGGAGCAAAAGAGGAACGATTGAAAGTCAGCGCTCAGCTTCAAACGACAATGTTAAAAACAACAGACAAAGCCAGAAATCTTGGTGTAGTCATGGACTCAGACCTAAATTTTAAAAGCCACATTAACATAATTAAAAAATCAGCCTATTATCACCTTAAAAATATATCAAGGGTTAAAGGACTTATGTCTCAGCAGGATCTGTAAAAACTCCATGCTTTTATCTTCAGTAGACTTGACTACTGTAACGGTGTCTTTACAGGTCTCCCTAATAAATCAATCAGACAGCTGCAGCTGATTCAGAACGCTGCTGCTCGAGTCCTCACTAAAACCAAGAAAGTGGATCACATCACTCCAGTACTGAAGTCTCTACACTGGCTTCCAGTGCCTCAAAGAATTGATTTCAAAAATACTTTTACTGGTTTATAAATCACTAAACGGTTTAGGGCCAAAATACATTTCTGATCTGGTACTACACTATGACCCCCCCAGACCTCTCAGGTGGTCTGGGACAGGTCTACTTGTTGTCCCCAGAGTCAGAACTAAACAGGGGGAAGCAGCGTTCAGTTTTTATGCTCCACATATCTGGAACAAACTCCCAGAAACCTGTAGGTCCGCTGCAACTCTCAGTTCTTTTAAATCTAAGCTAAAGACCTATCTTTTTGATGTTGCTTTTCTTTAAATAATCTATTTTATTAACTTTAATTTCTTATACTGCACTGTAACTTTTATTCTTATACTGCAATATCAATTTTATTCTTGTCTTTTAATGTTTTTAATTTGTTTATTATTGTTTTTTAATTGTTTTTAACTGCTCTTTAATGTTTTATGTAAAGCACTTTGAATTGCCCTGTTGCTAAAATGTGCTATATAAATAAAGCTGCCTTGCCTTGCCTTGCCTTGCCTTGTTTGTTTAATCAGGAAAAAGAAACTTAAGTGTAAAAACGACCCTTTAAAACCCTTTAAAACACCACCTCTCATTCCCCCTGCTCTGGCGTTTCCGAGCCCCTAAACTGGAGACATTTGGAAACACTTCTGACCCGTTTTGGTTTGGAATCTGCAGGGTTGTGTTGTATGGGATTATTTTTGTGCCTTTAATTCCAAGCAAAACGTCTCAAGTATCAAACTAAAATCACTGACTCAAGCAAAAAAATTGTACCTCAAAGGTAAAACTTGCAAAAAAAAACAACATTTGTGTCGTAAACTATTGGTCTTTTATTCGTTTGATATGTCCTTTTGTATACAGTTCCCTCTGCTTCTTTCTCAATGATCAGTCTTTTGCTCTCTCCATCATGTTAGCAGTTGCGCTCCCAGCTTTCTCGTTTGCGCTTCCAAACTTTTTGTTTGCAATTTTGGCACAAACCTCCCGCGTGGGCGGGTCATACAGGGGTGCGTCCCCATTGGCAAATGAGTTTTTGGAGTACGTTTAAGTGACAGCTGAGTGCCTGCCTGCCCTGACGTTTCAGTGCAGCTAACGTTAGAGAGGAGGACACACAAACAACTCTACACAGTGGATTCCTACAAGATTAATAAAGTGTAAGTATTGATCATATATATTGTCTGTGATCTAAGTTGCAAGCATGGTTACTAGACTTTTGTTTTGTTAAGTTACTAGCTAGCTAGTAAAGCTGTGTAAGTTAGCATTTCATGTTAGCTAACTGCTACAATATCTAAAACAAATGCTAGCCTAGCCAAGTAATATTGGCTTACTGTAGCTACGTTACTGAGCTAATTTGCCATGGGAATCATGTAGGCTTAGTGAGACCTTACTCAATGGAGCTGTATTAAAGTGATGGTTCGGAGTAATTTCACCCTAGGGTCCTTTGCACCATGACCTCGAGCCAAACACCCCCCCAGAAGCTTTTTTCCCTTGGTCTAACATTGGTCGAGTTAGCACTATCAGCCGAATGGCTTAGTGCAGGCGCTAATGGATCCAAAGATATATCTTGTAAATTACCGCACGAATAATGCCCGGAATGGTACCAAACTTCTACAGTAGTACATATATGTTCTGTACTCATAAAACGATGGATTGGAAAGTTTGTAAGTACAGCAGGAGTTTATTTAAATAACACTTGCCCAGCCAGCGGTGAGACGGCAGTAAGACTCGTGCTTAGGGAACGTCTACAAACTACAACACCGAAAAGAGATACAAAAACATTTTTTATTACAGTAATAATTGCTAAAACACTAAAATGACATGCATAGCACAATTATTTAAACTGAAACACAGAGAGCAAAACTTCTTCTCAAGTCTCCAAAAGTCTAAACACATTTTCTGCTTTACACACATTTTGCATTTCAAAGTGGCACTTTTTAAATGCACTGAAACACTGCCATTCAAAATCACACTACATGAGCTAATTGGCCAATATATGAGCCACCTGGCCAAACACCTCAATGGTTAATTGTTACCACTTTAATCAGGAAGTAAGCACTATGATGCCTCTTTTTTTCGATACATTTTTTCTGCAATTTTCTTTTTCAGTTTACTGTTTTTTGTGAGCATATTTTTGTTCAGTCCAATGTAAATATATCTGCTGTGCATATGTTGCACTGACTTGTTTGGTGAAAAATAAAAAATAGAAATGTTTCAACAGCATGTGTGTGTATCTGCAAATATTTCTGTGCATGTGAACAATCGGAAGAATTTTCTACAATTTGAACTATTTTGGTATTATGACAAAGCACACTAAAGATGAGAGTGCTTTTCATTACGCCCAGCAGTGTGTAGTTGGCTAGACAAAAATCTGGTAACATGAATTAAGTGTGCACCATGTGGTGCAAAAGTTTGATTTTGATAATGTTATATGTAGTTTTGGGTGCAGTGCTTCATTTTGCAGGATATATATGAGGTATTTTGCAGTTGTGTTAAGTATTTTGATAAACCAGCCTAGTTTGCAAAATTACGTTTTAGCAATTGGAAAAAACTGTAATTTAATGATTAAATAAGGTCTCCAAACGTACCTCAATTATAACTTATCTCCTGCTAGTTGTTCAAACAACATTCAGATTTTTGATATATAATCATCAGTAATGTGGATATAATGACTACATGGTTAAAGGGAAATAATAGAACAGCTAGAACAGTCTGGTAAGTTCACAAAATAACAATTTTACTGTAATGCAGATTGTAAAACAAGGAAAGACAACACTTGTGTCATATCATTAAATATAAATGTACAGTACCACCCTGTTTTTATCCCTGTGAATTATTTCCGCCCTTATTTCTGACACAAATAAATGTATACCTCAGTTTTTCTTCAATTTAACGTCAATAAAACAACAATAGAGACAGACCTTGTAGATCCGACTGTGATCTGATTTCCTGTAACGTGTGATAACCTTCTACTCATCTCAATAAAGTCTCACCTACAGACTTCCTAATAATTCAGATCATGCACGACATCATCTGAATTATTATTTTAATCATGGTTGCGCTCTGCCTTTACAACGTGTCTGCTGTAGTTGTAAGTAATGACCTACATTGGAAGGTGCTATTAAAGCTTTTTTTTTTTTATCAGACCATTTGCATCTCTTTGTACCTTAAACGTTTCTAAAACTGCCAGATAAATATTCCCAGCGTGGATCATCAAGACTATTGGTCCTCCTAGTTGTCAATCATTCTGGTGATATGTTTACGTAAGGCCGTCGTACGTGCACGTCCCGAGCTTTCAGGTGTATATGTGTGGTGAGCTTGAGCTACGGTTTCAGCCATCAGTGTTGGGAAGGATACTTTCAAAATGTATTTTGTTACAGAATACAGAATAAATGCCCACAAATGTAATTTGTAACGTATTCCGTTACGTTACTCAATCTGAGTAACGTATTCTGAATACTTGGATTACTTCAGGATTACTTCCACATTGAATTGCGTTTTATAAGTGTAGGAATGCGGCTATCACATCCAGCTTACTAAACAGGCCTATAATGGTGTGTTCTTTTTATTCCAACTAGCTGAATGTGTACCTGAACAAGCAGATAGATTATTGTATTGGTAGTCCCGAACTGCATAGCCTACTACAAAAATCAAACTGCAGTCTAAGCTACCACAAGCTAATTTTAGCTAACGTTAGTTAGCATGTCAAACGGGGCTATAGTCTTTAAACGGCTCTGGAGCTAGTAAATCAGCACCTAGGAGAATGTAAAGTCCCACGTCAATGTTAAAATAGCAAGGTGACCAGTAAAACTACAGCAGACGACTACCCTCGGCTAATTAAAAATATAACTTACTTTAAGATGCTTCTTCAGGTTGGAGGTGGAGTAATTTGAAGCTGAAAGGAGGTTGGTTGCTGGCAAGCAGAGGCTGCACAGCACAGTTAGCTGTATTTCATTCTCCCTGTTCGTTCTTTAATGTGAAATGCTGTTTGAATTTCCAAGATAGAAACTTATTGCTGCCCTGGCTCTGTCGTGCCGGTTCCGACTCCATTGTGACTGATCACGCAAATAGCTATTTTTTTCTATTTCATATCGGGGCTTCTGGAAAATGCATTAAGTTGCCTTAATTTATTCAGAGTGAATAAACTTGTGAAACAGAGAAGTATTGTCATGTAATCCATTGATTTTAACAATGTAACTGTGCTCTAAATACAGTTACAGTTAAATTGTAACTGTAACGGAATACAGTTACTCATAATTTGTATTCTGAATACGTAACGCCGTTACATGTATTCCGTTAATCCCCAACGCTGTCAGCCATTCATTGAAGCATTGAAGCTTTTGGGAGAATATTTCACACGCTGGCGTGCGCTAAGGTTGGTCTTCCCACTGATGCCTCAGTCGTGAAGTTTCTACTCCACAGGTAAAGTTTGTCTATTTGGAGAAATCCATTTAAAATCACTGCTAGTAAAAGTTGATGTAAGCTATGATTAGCGATGCTAGCCCCGGCACAAGTCACGCACCGCGCACACACGGTAAACATCTCAATTTGTGAAAAAGTGCAAATCTTCTTTTGGAGAGTCGGCTTGTATGAGCCATGCCGACAGCAACTTGTAAACAGTGCACTCTCGTGCACACGTTTAATAGGCGTTCCCTCTCGGGAGCAGGCAGAGTGTTGCGCATGTGCATTTTTTCAAGAAGTACAGACGGCGGTTCTTTTCTGAAATTCGGGAAAATCCTCCACAACACCTTTAATACACATCATCTTACAGCGGCGCAACCAAGCTGCTGCTCTGCCTGGTGAGTTCCTTACAGACGCTAAATGGAGAGATGGATCACAGAGAGCTCAGCTTATCTTACCCAAGACTCTTTAACACCTGGATGTAAAACCTTAAAAAAAAACTTTTCTGAGAAGTTAAAATAAAGAACTAACTATGATCTTACTCTAAATTTAACCAAGAAGTTATTGGTCTTAAACAAAACAAAACTCGAAAGAAAACCCATAAAATAAGTTGTTTGTCCATGCCCTCCAGAATGACACAGAGAAGCTGTTTCCGATCAGACGCCTCTATAGAACATCATTTTTCAGTGCCTCCTTAAAACATTTTAAAAATAAAAATTCTAAAAAGTATTCAAAGATAACCCTAATGTTTGTTTCTCCGGTCAGTGCCAGTTTCTCAACTTTGCCAGCAGACACTCCCCTCTCTTGTAACTCTTTTTTACAACTCCCCGATAAACCACTGAACTGATCATGTCCGCCTGCTTTTCTCTGCATTTGGCTCCTTGTTGCCTGTTATCACCGGTTGTGACAGATATGTTTCTTTGGAAATACATCAAAACCACTTCCTCTGTACACTGAGGGACAAAAGTGATGCAAAACGGCTACAGCTTCAAAAAAAAAACAGTGAACCTTACACTCACAGATGAGGAAAATTTTGATTGAAGAATAGATTTTGCTTTATTGATATTGCGTACAATTACATGGACAACAACATGCAGTTTAATTGCAAAAAACAGTAACCTGCAAAGTAAGGTACATTACATAATTGAATTGAATTGAATTAAAAAACTTTATAAATCCCGATAGGGAAACTGGTTTGCCACCAACCATACAGCAATCGAGCACAATACACAACTAGCAGACAAATAATATACATATACATATACGCTGAGATATATACAGTATGACTAAGTGTAAAATATATAGTGCAGGTGTAAGTACAAGTAATGCTAATATAAGACATGATATACAGAGTAAACAGCTGGAGGAATGATATGAATACTGTGTATAGACTATAGATCAGATATATGGACAGAAGAATAAATGTGTATGAGTATGTGAGAGCATTATTTAAGGAAGCTAAATAAGAAATAAATGAATATACCAAGTGATCTGTTTTAGATGAAGTTAAGGTTCTGGACTGACTCAAAGGGGGGCTTCTTAATATGAGATCAGATCAAGACTTGAGTCTCTTTGTCCAGCTCAGACTAAAATAGAAACAGCTCGGCACAGAAAACACATTCAGTCATCCATCATCATATCATTTTGGTATCTACTCATGTAATATATGATGAGATGATGTTTAACAGCAGAGGACTCTGTGGTGAGTTGATGTTGTTGATCAGTGGAGTCAGACAAAGGCAAAATGCTCTGCATTGTTTTCATAGTTCTCCGTACCTTCATCTTCATCTTCATCATCATGCTCCTGTGAAAATGGACCACGTAATTGTCTGATTCAACACTGATTATGTTATCAATGTATGAAAATGTAATCTATCTCTGTTTAAACTCACAATGTTTCCTTCCATCTGTGTTTTGTTCCCTGAAAATACAAAAGAGAGTCAACTTCAGCTTTCACAATAAAAATCTAGGTTTATCCAACTTCTTCAAAATAAAAGGTTAATCTGTAAATGTTTTCACCTTTAACTCTCCATATAATGATCGCAGCAACACTTATGAGTGTTGCTAAACCCAGAGACACGATGACGATATTCCACCAGCCTGAAACAGAAAGTTACAAGTGTTAATTATATTCAGGTTTTATGATGACAAGCTACTTGTTGAAACAGGAAGTTAGAAGTGCTAAATATAGTCATATTTATTTTTATATTTAAATATAGTAACTACCATCTTTCTGTAGAAGAGATACACCTGTATTGTTGGGAGAGAGTGAGGTCTTTTTCGCCTAAGTCACCTCTCTCTGTCACTGAGGACAGAGAGAGGAGCAGCAGCGAGCCAACGGGCCATGAAACCAAAACATTTGTTTTTGCATGTTTGTGAGAATTTACACAATCCAAACCAAACAATTGGCCAAACTGCACTCATTTAATGTAATTATCCACAAAGTGATTTCAAACAGTTCATCATATTCTCACCTGGTCCATTGGTATTGTTTTCCGATGTCGGGTTGTTTGTCTCTTCTGATGTCCGATTATTTCCTGTTGTTATTGGTGATTTATTTGTAGTTGTTGCATCATCACCTTAACAAACACAATAACAAACTGTTCAGTTAGAAGAAACAAATTCTGCACAAAACAAATGACAGATTAATGGAAAAACTTCAGATCTAAACAAATATTTAGTGTAATTATACACAAAGTGATTATAAACAGCTCATCATATTCTCACCTGCGGACTGCGGATGGCTGAAGGTGAAGAGGTGCACAAATTTGGAATGTTTCACTTCACATTTCAATAACTCGTAATACTCTGACTTCTGATTAAGGTGAGATGTAAATGTCACAGTGGCTGAACAGTCAACCTGTTTTGTCTCCAAGTCACTCTTATGACCCTCATACAGCCACTTCACTGTGTGGAAACACCAATCACTTGTAGACACAGAGCAGTTCAAGGTGACCGTATCATCGTTCTTCTCTTCAGTCACTGGTGAAGATGGAGATATTAAAAGATAAAGACAATAGTGTAAATATAAAATGAACATCATCACTGTAATCATAATTATTGTAATGTTTCAGTATAGGTTTCTAATAAAACAGTTTGAAAACTTTATGTAAATACTCACTGGTAACAACATTCAGAAAAACCACTGTGGTTTCACCTTGTTCTCGTCCCGATTTGAACTGGATGCAGACATAGCCACCAGCATCCTCAAGTGTGACGTTCTTTATAACCAACGAAAAGTTCTCTGTAACACTCAGTCTGTGTGATTTAGCTTTGGCTTCCTCCTGAATCTGCCCGTGTTCAAACAGCATTGCTGTTATTCCTGAACGAGTGACGAACCAATCAATACTGTGATCCTGATCCTGATCATCTGTCACATTTCCACAAGAGAAAGCGACTTCATCTCCAACTCTGACAGTGGAGAAGGAATATGTCCCTGCTGCTGCTGTTGATAAAACGAGAGAAATATGATAAACTGCAACACTAATATGTTTATAGTTAGTGTAACGATTATTTTAGATGCAAGTCTGCAAATGTGTCTCGTGTTTGTTTTCCACGAGTTCAATAAACTCACCATGTTACAACAAAACTTGTATTTTCTTACCTTTAAACTGAACCAGCAGCATCAGAAATGAAGACATTATAATCCATCTGAATCGAGCCATCGTGCTTCTTTCTCAGTCTCACCCTCTCAACTGTCAAAGTCTCTGATGCGCTGCGTCTTAAACATGAATTTAGTAACTACTTCCTGTGGTAATGATGGAGTTACTTCCTAACATTGACTTCCTCTCCTCTGTCAGCTGAAGTGATGTGTAATATTAGCTCTCTGTGGCAATCCACTAACTTTCATTATTATTCTTATAAACACTTCTTCTGAACGCAGCCTGAGTGATTATTTTAGATGCATTTATATGTTACATAGACAAATGTTAGAGCCCAGTGCAAACAGAGGTGTTCATCCCAACAGAGGGAAGGTTTACTACGAGAGCTGAGAGAACAAGAAGAGGTCAGCTGATCAGAGCAGTGTGGTCTGTGTGCTGATGAGAGAGAGAGAGAACTACAAAACAAGTATATATATATATATATATATATATGAATATAAATAGTTTTATTTGCAAATGTATATTATTGTAATGTGAGTGTTCGATATGTGGTGGTTGGTCCACTCTTAAGGCCCTGACACATCAAGGCGACCGTCGGCCGCCGGTCCAAGTTGGGACGACGGTGAGCAACCGTTGCCCTAGTCTGTGCGGTGTGTCCCGCGCCGTTGCCACGCGTCGCCCTTCGACTGCCTTTTTCAGTCAAACAACCACTTCATCTCATTGGCTGTTCAAACGAGAGTGAGGAAAAAAAACGACATGCACACACAAGGCTCCATTCATTTTTCATTTCATCTGATCAATCCAATACGCATAAGAGCTGTCAAAACTGGCCAAACATGACGTTTGAATGTTCCTTCTAAAGACACACAAGTGCGAACTATTGGAATAACAATTTTTGCGCATTATCTCCATAAGATAAGAAACGTACAACAAGATATACATAACTACTTAGGTATATTTATTCCAACAATAACATGTCTTTTAAAAGATCTCTACACATTACAAAACAAACTAATGTTAATGAACTAATATCTATTCCGAGATATTAAATATGAAGACCGTAAAAGACTTCTTTCTCTCTGCACCGCTAAACAATTAGCCCTCCTAGCAAGCAAGCTAGCTTACCAGCCAGCTTCTAAATTAGTAAAATGTAACAACTTAATGTTTAACTTAACACACTCTTGTCACATTGTAGGAAAGCTCATTCATCGCCAGATGAGTGACAATTTTATTTGGCTAATTTTCTGTAACCAGTGTATGTTGAAGTCATGTTGGGTGGAGGAAATGGCAAGCTAACGTTAGCTAACAAGCTAGCAGTCGGCCATTCGGTCGCTCAGCTCCTCCCCCACTGTAGGAAGACGTCTATGCCGAGAGAACGGATGACAGCCCAGGAGGGACAGTCTGGTTAGCCATCTCCAGGTACCGCTGTTTTCCCTGCGGGGAATGAAGCAGAGGGACCGTAGGCTCAAACGCTGTTGGTTGTGGGTATCATAGCAACGTTATCCAGTTTCCCTTGTTGAATAACATATAGATTACTGCTGCCGTCTACCCCGGCCGTCGGCTTGGTGTGTCAAGGCCTTTAATGAGAAGAAACAGCCAGATGGAGATGGATAACTTTCTTAAGCAGCGATATGCTGTTCTCCACACACCATCAGCTCCACCACAACAACACTTCCTTGTTTCTCACTCACTTGGAGCCAAATTAACCAATCAGACGCTAATTAGACTGAGGTAAATGTGAGGAAAACCACAGAAGTAGATTCATAACCGCTGATGTAAAAAATGAGACGATTGTAAATATATTTTTAGTATATTAACTAAAATATATTAATTACCTTGTAAACCTTATAGTATTATCAGTACTTTTTTCATCGATTTGTGTGTGCCTGAATAATGTGACAGTGAAAGCTCTTTTTTCTTTTAAGATCTTTGTTCCCAACAGACGCACCTGTTGCAGATTGGGTGATTGGGAGGCTGGCTATATAACTTCCTGTTTCTTGGTGTCCAGGCACAAGCTGGACGTTTGCAGCATCGTGTTCCACCTCGGCCGTCAAACTTTTGGTAACCTGTGCCTACACAAGCTGAACTAGCTTCAAAAAGTGTAACAGTGTTTATTATATAAAAAAAATATAAGCAATAGGCTGGGGCAGCCTCTAGCTCACCCAGTGTTTGCCCCATGTTGGCTGAGTCCTACAGCGGTGCAGGGTTCAAATCCAACCTGCTGCCCTTTCCCGTGTATCATCCCACATCTCTTTCCCCCTTTCACATCCATCCACTTTAAAATAAAGGGAAAGGCCCCAAAAAAAATAATCTTAAAAACAAAACATATATATTTATATATATATATATTTTTTAAGATTATTTATATATATATATAGCAAAAACTATTGAAAACTGGCTACTGAAACACTGGCCCGCTGTAGGGTGTCCGGTTAGTACTTGAACCAGAGATGTCTGAAATACAATAGAATTACATTCATTTCTCTGCAATAATTAACATAAATGTAACATATTGCTCAGTAATACAAACTGAGAATAAGTCCCATCTATTACTGCACACATATCCATAACGGAGCAAACTACTTCTTTCAGCGGATTGATAGCTGTCCTCCAGAATGTACAAAACTGCATCCATGGCAAAGCTCTGCTATGCATGGCTACGGTGTGTTATACTTAGCAACAGTCTGTTATCAAGAAAATAACAGACCACAGAATGCCTTAGAATTCAACCAAGTTAAGTAATAATTTACTTTATTACATGTAATTTACTTTATTATTTACTTTATTACATGTATTACTTGAATCAGGCTGATTCAAGACCTGATCACCCTGTATAACTATTCGCTATAACAACCGCCTCACTCTACATTATCCCTTACATGGCGAAACCTGTTAGTTCCTCATTGAATATTTGCAGGTTTTTTTTTTATCTTTCTGAGAACTGAAAAAGTGTGTTTTGCTGACATGTGGTTAACAGCAGCAGCAGAGCTCTGCCACTTTTAACCCATTTAAGCCCAAATTGGACATGCAAATATGCAACCCTTTTTTATTTATTTTTAAATGTAAAAAAGTAAATCAAAAAGTGTGTTTCATTACCGGTCACAATTGTGGGATAATATGCGTATTCTCAGTTAAAGGTTGCTCAAATTGTTTAGTTTTTTGTTAAAATAAGGGTATTCTGACAGCAATCACTGAAACTCAATACTTCATCAGGAACTTGGGACTTTCCACACTGATATGAACACTGAGACCAATGGCAAAAATAAAGATCAAAATATGTTAACCTTTATTTGAGTACAACTTGCAACAGCATTACTTTAGCGTAACATGTATTGAAACATTTATTTGTAACTAAAATAAAACATTTTAAATTGGACTTTAGTGCAATATTGTAATGTTGCCATCACATTTTAGTGCAACATTCACTAGACAATGTACATTACAGTCATGTACTTCATTCACATTGAACATAAAAACTTGACAGGAATGATGGACCCTCTCAAGTATACCACCAAGAAGAGGCCTTATTTAACAAAAATGAAATGTATTTAGATTAGAGGCAGGTATACTGTAAAGAGTTAGGCGCCAGATGTCCGAATATTTTCATCGGTGATTTATTCTTAGTAGTTGTTGCATCATCACATTAACAAACAACAAACAAACTGTTCAGTTAGAAGAAAACAATTCTGCACAAAACAAATGACAGATTAATGGAAAAACTTCGATCTAAACAAATATTTAGTGTAATTATACATGAAGTGATTATAAACAGCTCATCATATTCTCACCTGGGGACTGAGGAGGGCTGAAGGGAAACAGGTACACACGTTTGGTATAATGCGTCACTGCACATTTCAATAACTCGTAATGCTCTTCTGATTAAGGTGAAATGTAAATGTCACAGTGGCTGAAGAGTTAAGCTCTGTTGTCTTCATGTCATTCTTATCACCCTCATACAGCCACTTCACTGTACGGAAACACTTAAAACTTCCACCACACAACACAGAGCAGTTCGAGGTGACCGTATCATCGTTCTTCTGTTCAGTCACTGATGAAGATGGAAATATTGAGAGAAGATAACAAGAGAAAAATGAATGCCATCACTTTAATCATAAATATTTTAACGTTTCAGTATATTGTTTTGTCAAACAAAACAGTTTGAAAACATTATGATGTAAATACTCACTGGTAACAATATTCAGAAAAACCACATGCAGACGTAGCCACCAGCATCGTCAAGTGTGACCTTCTTTATAACCAGAGAACAGTTCTCTGTAACACTCAGTCTGTCTGATTTAGCTTTTGCTCCTTCGTGAATCTGCCCGTGTTCAAACAGAATTATTGCGTTTCCTGAACGAGTGAAGACCCAGGTAGTACTGTTACACTTCTCCTGATCATCTGTCACATTTCCACAAGACAAAGTGACTTCATCTCCAACTCTGACAGTGGAAGAGGAATGTGTCACAGCTGCTTCTTTTGATAAAGAGAGAAATATGATAAACTGCAACATTAATGTTTATAGTTAGTGTGACGATCATTTTAGATAAGTCTGCAAATGTGTCTCATGTTTGGATTCCAAGAGTTCATTAAACTCACCACGTAACAACAAAACTTGTATTCTCTTACCTGTAAACTGAACCAGCAGTATCAGAAATGAAGACATTATAATCCATCTGAATTGAGCCGTCGTGCTTCTCTCTCGGTCTCACCCTTTCAAATGTCAAAGTCTCTGATGCACTGCGTCTTAAACATGAATATAGCATCTTCTTCCTGTGGTCTCTTCCTCACACTAACTTCATCTCTGCTCTTTTAGAAGTGTTAAATTCATGTGTGATATTAGCTTTTATTGTCTTTTGAGGATATCAAAAGAGTGAAAAAGCATTTTAATTGTTAAGTTTGATGCATTTTACTTTTTATTATCTACAATGATTTACAGTAAGGGTGATGGTATACAAGATCTTCATCAGCAACAGAAAAGAGGAAGTTGACGGTTGGAAGAAACTTGTTCTTTTTGTATGTATATATTTTATTAGGAAACAGACAGGATTCATTGGTTGTACAGCTCACATGAACACACCGGTGAATAGTCAAACTCCATGTACACCATAATTTCACTCTTTATGACTGTGTTGCAATATGGTGTTACTGTAGCAGCTGAAAGAACAGATCAGATGATATTTTACTATGGCGAGACCTGGTAGTTCCTAGGGGTGGGAGATATTGACAAAACTTAATATCTCGATATTTTTTTTCAATATCTCGATATCGATATTCAGACAATATTTTTGAAATCCTTTCCCTCTTGGGAAAATGTACAAGCAAGATGAAATCATAACAATAAACAAAGGGCTCTGTTCTGTAACATATTGCACACAACCATGTCCTTATTGGAAGCAGTCCTGGAGCTGGGACAGGGCCGGGTCAGACTAGGTTCTGATAGTCCTTCTACTTGGCTGTATAGTCCTTCTGACCGGGACTTATGCTGGGATCAGGAGTTGGATGTGATCTGACCCAGGTTTGGCCCAGGTGAGGGAGAGGAACAGTTCTGTGTGCTTTCTTGATGTTAGAGTATACATAGTCTAGTGTGTTCTTCCCTCTAGTAACACAATCTACATGCTGGAGAAAGCTGGAGGGGAACAGACTTTAAGGACGCCTTGTTAAAGTCCCCTGTATCCCGTATCCATGTGATCGCACTGCAGTTTGTTCACTATGGTTAGCAGTGAACCAAACTTGTAGCATCGGGGGCTATGTAGACGGCAGTGTGCGGTTTTCGTAGTAAATAAAATGGTCAGTATATTACCGACAGGGCTCCAGGTCAGGTGAGCCGTGCTGGGCAACGATCCTGCAGTTGGTACTCCATTCGTGTGCACAAAAATGCAGTCGTCCGCCTCTGGTCGTGCCGGAGTTATTTTCTCATTCTGCCGGTAGATAGCTAGCTCGGCGTGCTAGTGCCGACAACAACCTGGAGGGCTCGGTCAGGCTATTTCCTCCGGGATGTTATGAGCCGCCTGGAAGGCTCTCATAACGGCTGTGTTGTATCATTAGTTCAGTGTGGCTGTACGTACTTGTATAAATATACACCGACAGGAGAGCCGCTGCACAATCACGCGCTGCCATCTTTGTTGACATGAGTGAACGTCATAACGCGCAGGGTAAGAGCTAGTAGCAGCGTACTCTCGTGCGGGACGATCGTGATTTTGTACAAAAAATACAGTCAAACAAACCCCTACAGTATTAAAATCGCAACATATAATTGTTTAGAAGGTTATAGTGTGTTATTTGTTTTCTCTTTAACTTCCTTCAGCTCTTTTCATGTTTGGGGGGTCGGATTGTACAAACTATGAAATATTCGATATCCCAATTTTGCATATCGTCCAGACAACAATTTGGATATTATCGTCTAAACGATATATCGCCCACCTCTAGTAGTTCCTCATTAAATCTTTGCAGGATTTGTTTAATCTTTCTGAGAACTGAAGAAGTGTTTTGCTTAGTGTGGTTAACAACTGAAACATTAATGTTCAACAGATTAATGAGTGTCTGTCTGAACTGTCTTTAATTACCTAAAGGCAGAGCATCAGTTATCTAAATCCCACTTCTAAGCACATGCAGCAGCAGGTCTGTTCATGTTGTTTTGTTTGTACGACTAAAGAATAGTTTTGTCCGATTGCATGTGACGACACCACTCAACACATTTTCATGAATGGGTTTGTAAAATATTGTACGGAAACTTATGCACAACAATTTCTATGGTCTCCTACGAAATTACACCACTTAACTCAGTTAAAATGAGTGTGTTTATCTGCCGTCCTTTGGTTCGATATTTCTTCAGCCTAAACAGCCGACCAGCCATCTCCATGCCTAGGCACTCGTCGGTGCTTCGTTGACAGTTAATTTGTAGGCATTCAAGACACGGACATAACATTAACACAACTTGATGGGGAAAACGGCACAACAATCAGAAAACCTGCACTTCTCTACTGACCCTGTCTGCTTTACTCCTGCTTTGTAAGCTATGTGATGCAGGTAAGGCACACCCACCTCATCCTGGCAGCCATCAGGAAATCTATTGTGACAGTTGCGCTGAACATAAAGTGGTGTTATTTATCATTCAGGCCTTTGGGGTGGTGTCAAGTTAATTCAATTCAATTCAATTTTGTAAATAGTATCAAATCATAACAAGAGTTATCTCATAAGGACTCCGGGGAAAAGCAAACCTGAGCCATCTCCATAAGGGTTGGTAGGTGAATTTGACATCTATGAAGAGCAGCAGAGAAGATAATGGTTCCTGTGTCTGTAGAAATACACCCTCATTTCACACCCTCATACACCCTCATACACACTCAGGTCATTTAATGAGTCCAACTGTCGTTATATTAGGCTTTTAACTGAGTGTTGTTGGAAATGATTACCTAATGTCATGGTGAGTCTACCTTCCCCGATGTTGTAAAGGTGTTGTTTAAGTTGGCTAAGTATGGTGTGTTTAATTTCTCCTATGTGATGTTTATTGCAAATGGTGCTTGTGATGCTGTGGAAGTAAACAAATTAATTCTCTATTTTTTTAGTGGCTGTTGTGTTGGTGTTAGTGTCAGGTCTATGGTTTGTCAACTTGGAACGGGTTTTGTGCAGGTTCCTGTTTTTTTTGTGGGCAGAGATGCTCTTGTGGTTGCTAAAAGCTGGGTGTAGTGACCACATGTGGGTTTAGTTTTGTTTGATAAGGTGGTGTAATCTGGTTGTTTTATGAAAGTAGGTGGATACAAATGGTAACATCTGATTGGTGTACTGTTTGTGTGTGTGAGCCGTGAATTATTCTCTCCTCCACTCAAAGATATGGCTTTCTCTCTATGATTAAACCTAACGATGATTAAAAATCGCCTGTGTGGTGGGTTCGTACCCAATGGATATAAGTTGGTCTCTCCAAAGTTCAGTGGGTGATGGGATGTGAGGTTTGTGTCCTGGTAGGCAGTACGGATGTTGGTGCCGGAAATCCTGCAGTCCTGTTTGATGTTTGTTCGGTGTAAGTACTGTTACATAGAGAATGCATTCAATGTAAAGGTTAAAATTTGAATGTGATACAGGTAACAGTTAAACTAGCAATCCATTGTTTGTGATGTTTTTGAACATTTTCTGTTGTGCTTTCTGCTGCTATGGAATATACTGTATTAGTGGCGTTTGTTATTGACGCAAAAAGTCTACTTTAGTGTCATATTTAGACACGCTTGGTCAGCACTCATGGCGTCACGTTTAACTGTCATGCTCAACCCGGTCTCACGGCAGGTCGTTATATAGTTACGTTATTTTGATTTATTAATTTGTGTACAGGTTACGATTTTGACGTTTTTTTCGTGTACATGCAACGATTTTTGAACGTGTACAGGTCACGCTTTTCGAATCTGCTCTGGGGGACGCAACAACGGGGCAATGAGGCGCCGCACACCGGCCACAACAACAGGACGGGGCCGCATACTCGCGGGACGCAACAACGGGCGCAGGGGCACACAACAACGGGGAAATGAAACGCCACAACGGGGAAATAAAACGCCACAATAACGGGACGGTTATGGTTAGGAAAAAAGGAGAACAGGGGACACGATCCCCGGTCTCCCGGGTGAAAGTCCTGTGTTTTCCGACCCATCCACCACCCCAACCAACCTCCTTGCGCGGCCTTTCGCCTTATCAATACTACTCGCTACTGTCAGCGTTCTGGGATCACGAAATATATTTCCCATTAAAATGCATTGCTTTCAATTTCGTAATCGCCACACGAAAAAAACGCCACTTACGTGTCCTGTCCACAACTTAATAGATTACATAACGTAACTATATAACGAACTGCCATGAGACCTGGCTGGTCATGCTACACAAGAACAGGACAGTTAGGTTTAGGAGAACATGGTGGGTGGGGTTACAGAAGGTATCTTTCAGTGTCACGCACACAAGAACGGGACACTGTTCTTTCATAATACTTGTTACCATTGTCGCTCCTAATACTACTTCATTTTACTCCACCACGGTCAAACTTCTGCTCTGCCCGGTGCGTTCCATGCAGATGCTAAAGGGGGATTCTTGTGTCCGAGGCTGAGAGACACTGACCAAGCGTCAGTATTTTACGAGCTGGGAGTGAGAACGCGTTGAAAAAGTAGAAAAACAACAATGTAAAAATGCTCCTAAATCCTGCATTAAAAGGTATAGTTGGGATGTTTTGAAGTTTGATTGTGTGAGCTAATAGTCAGTGTATTTGCTACAGTAGATGGCGGTCAGCACGCCCCCAGTTTGGAGAAGCAGGCAGGAGTACAGACACCTAAGCTACTGCAATGTCTTGCTGGGTCCTAAAAACATCTATATTAGTGTAAATGGACACTATATTTGGAATATATAGACTGTCCTCCCCTGAAAAACAGCCACATAAGTTGTCTGTTCAAGCAGCAAAAAAGACCTATATTTACATTTCTAGTGACAGCGCCCTCTAGTGGTTGTAGTAATTATAACTGCCGCAAAGCAGAAAGTAAGGTGACTAAGTATAAGAGCGCCAAATGTCCTCGTAAGACGGGAAGGTTGGGGGTGGGGGGGTGGGTCAAACAAACAAACACAGGACTTTCACCATGCCCCCTTGAAAATAAAAGGAAACAAAGTTTTTTCTAAACTTTACGGAATAAACTGAGCTACGTCACATTCTGCATCACGTGTGTAACCTTCAGGAAGTGAAGTCACGTCTGATTTGAACCCAGACAGCCCTTTACGACGGGGAACTGAAGCCGTTATCTGCTCTTTTCAATGCCGCCAGACTCATTTCTCATTTTACCCAGACAGCACTCAAAAGTACAATACTTTTCTCTGAATTGTAGTGGGGTGTAAGTATAAATTTACATGCAACGCAAATATTCAAGTAAAGTACAAGTTCCTCAAAGTGTCATCTAAGGAAATGTTACTTTCAACCTCTGACACTTGAGTACTTTTTGGTACTTTTACTGCAGCTAAACTGTGAATGCAGGACTTTATTCTGACTTGTTTCCTTCAGTGAATAATTTGAACACTTCTGTCCATGTTTGTCGCTGACACCTTTGAGTCTTTCAGCCGTGCAAAAATTATTTCACACTTCTCAAATCTCATCCGGATGCTTCGGTAAACAGGGCTGATGTTCCGCTCGCTGTGGACGGCAGATATTGTAAGTTTCCTTTTTCAATTATTCACCACACAGTGATAGTGTTTTCACCCCGAATTTCATCGCATAACAAAACTCATGCAAAATTCAAGGAGGAGGACATATGCTGGTGGCGACGAGGGAACGCTGACGGATGCACGGGAGGTTTGTAGGAGCTGAAGTGTGATTCTGAATGAACACACACTCCACACCGTCTGTGTGTGGATTTATGTTAATGTCTTTATTGTTTCTTGTGTTGAAGAGATGCTTTTTTGTGTGTTTGGGAGTGGGATGTGTTTCTCTGAGCTTCACCTCGCCTACACATCTCATCACGTGTTGGTGCTTTTATCCATCCATCAGAATCAGAAAAGGATTTATTGCCAACAAAGTAACACTTACAAGGAATTTGCCTTGGTGGGTACCACAGACATCTTCCCATTCAGTCTCTTCAATCTTTGCACAGATATTTTAGGGGACATAAGCATAAGAAAACATTTTTGAACGGAAGAGGACTTTGAATAGGATGTTTAATGCAGGACTTATACTTGTAATGGAGTATTCTGACATTCTGGTATTGGCTGGAGTACTTCTTCTGCCACTGCTGCTCTCTAATGTCCAATTCATAAAACAAATCATCCGACGATATATGTAGTTTGTTCTTCCCCCTAATACGACCCACAGGAGCCTTTTCTGTCCTCATATCTAAACCAGAGAACATTTAACGGTCAAGGTTTCAAACACGCCATTAATGTTGTTAAATGGTCCCTGTTTGGTTAGGTTTAGACACCAAAACTAGTGAGTTAAGTTTAGAAAAAGATGGACGTTTGGGTTCAAATCAGACGTTACTTCACTTCCTGAAGGTTACGCACCTGACACAGAATGTGGCGTAGCTCCGTTTGTTCTGTGAAGTTAATAAAAAATGCTTTTTCCTTTTCTTTTAAAACAGGACATGAACCCCGGTCTCCTGGGTGAAAGTCCTGTGTTAGTTTGACCCATCCACCCCTCAACCTTCCCATCTTACCAGGCGCTCTTACACTTCCTCACCTTACTTCCTGCTTTGCTCCTGTCAGAACTACTACGGCCACTAGAGGGCACAGCCACTTTAAACATAAATATAGGTCGTATTAGGGGAGAACAGAACATTTATGCTCAACTTGTAAAGTCCTAAAACATCCCATTCTCAGTCCTATTGCATAAAATACAGACACTTGGTCAGGTGCCTTTGCCGTTGTTATTGACGCCTTTAGCGTCATATCTAAACGGCTTTATCTAAACACGCTTGGTCGGGACTATTGCCGTCACTTTTGACGCAGTTAGATTAAGGAAAAGATCGTGGGTGTGCTTATAAAAGGTACGTTTCTTTGTCGTATCGGACGCTGACAGCCACTGACTAAGCGTCTGTATTTTACGAGTTCGGAGTGAGAATGGGTTGCCCAAAAATATGAAATTAAAATGAAACATCGACAGTTCCTGGACAACTGAGCAAACTCCATCCTCTGAAGAAAACCTAAGCTGCTGAACTGAATTCAGGGTAAATAAAAGACAAAAAGGACTTGTGAGAGAGATGTTTTTCGCTGTTCCTACATTAAAACAACTAGGAAAATGTGAAACGATCCACTTTAACAACCCTTAAATTGAGCTTCATTCAGTGTATGGCCGTGTTGTCGCTGGCGCTTTCAAAGCCAAAACACCAGAGAGCAAAAACTGGAGAGTGCGATACCATCGCGAGTTAATAAATCTGCAGGCAATAAGCTGTGAAAGCTGAGAGAGGGAGGCTGTTTTAAAGCATCAGAGAACGTTTTCTAATTCAAGGTTGATTTTTCTACTTTGAAATCTACACATTTGTCCTTGTAATCAGCTTCTTATTCGTCTAAATCATTCATCTGAGAGCAGACTGGAAAATTAAGACGTCACATTATATAATTTGTGACGGGCAGATTTCTCTTTGTTGGGTTTTTTTCCTCGACAGCAGGAGAGATTTTCACAGATCTGCACAGTCCGCCTGCATTTGCTTTAAAAAAATAAATAAAAAATCACCAATTTCCTGAAATTTTAACTAACATGTAGTGTCTTAATTAAACATAATTTAATGTTTTTGAGAAACGGGTCTGTCGATGTAACGTCACCTCTCTGGATTCATTTATATTCCAGTCAATGTGTTTATTTGGCTTCTGCAGCATGACACATTTCCAGCAGAGCTGGCGTTGCCATGGTTTAGCCGGGCATCAAACCATGGAAACGGTAATCAGGGTGCACACTGCGGACTGATCGATTTCAAAAGGGGGCCAAAAATATTTTTTATTTGGACACAGGGAGGGAAAGACATTGGCTCAGGGTTTGCGGTTAGAGGTTTTCTAACGGGAGGAAGATTTGATGGCCAACCATCAGGAGGATGAGGACGTCTGAGCTGGACAGTTTAGTTCACCACCATTTGTTTTTAAAGTGTCAGCGGCATAATGTTTTTGGTGAAAGATGTAGCTGAACGAGAAAGCACTTAGAGAGCTTTTACCTCTGCTGCTCACTCCCCCAAATGTGTTTTTATTTAAAAGGATTGGTGATAGTCTTTCCTTTGTCGACAAACCACACAAAAAAGCCTAAAACCAACAGTGAATTGTGTGTGTATCAAAAGCCTGATATCTCTTCTTCCTCTGAGCCATAAAAACACATCAATGAGCCACACTGTAGCTCTGGCTGATATGTTCCTTCATCACCAGGAAAACACACACACACACTGTGGTTTATTTTGAATCAATCCCACCAGGCTGTTCTCATGAACCATTCGTACATATCGCTACAAAAAAAATAAAGCACTGTTATTGGTATGTGTTCCACGTATTTATTACAGTATGCACCACATTGACTGCTGCTATAAGAGTGCTGTGGACCGGAGGGTCAGGCCTATGTTCCCACAGCCCTATGTTCCCACAGCCCTATGGTCCCCCAGCCCTATGGTCCCACAGCCCTATGTTCCCACAGCCCAATGGTCCCACAGCCCTATGTTCCCACAGCCCTATGTTCCCACAGCCCTATGTTCCCACAGCCCTATGGTCCCACAGCCCAATGGTCCCACAGCCCTATGTTCCCACAGCCCTATGGTCCCACAGCCCTATGTTCCCACAGCCCTATGTTCCCACAGCCCTATGGTCCCACAGCCCAATGGTCCCACAGCCCTATGTTCCCACAGCCCTATGGTCCCACAGCCCTATGGTCCCACAGCCCTATGGTCCCACAGCCCTATGGTCCCACAGCCCTATGTTCCCACAGCCCTATGGTCCCACAGCCCAATGGTCCCACAGCCCTATGTTCCCACATTTCTAGGACCTTTTCAAAAGGGTTAGGGTTAGAGTTAGGGTTAGGCACTGCAAACTAGGGTTTGCGTCCAGTTGCTGCGCTTTATTCAACTGATCTGACCAGAAGCTAGTCAACGCGAGGCCTCTGTGCTACTTAGTTTAGTTTGTTTATTTAAAAAGACAATGTGCACTTACATTAAATGTTTGCAATAAACAAAGAGATGGGCGCACCAGATTTAGCTGAAAGCTACATTCCATCTGTAGTCCATTCCTATTGGATAATAGGTTGGGTGTAATTGGCTACCAAATTGGCAGAAATCGGGATCAAATCTGTTACAAATTTATGAAAACGTAAAAGTGGGAACATAGGGCTGTGGGAATATAGGGCCTAATTCCCCTGAAAGGACCGTCATTTCACGGTGCTCTGTAGCCGGATCACAGTCACCTTTTGTCGGCTAAACTCAACTAGCAACTGCTGCTGAAACAACCGACTCTGGACACAGTGTCACGTGACCAGCCAGCTGTCGCCTAGTTTCGTAGGACATCATACAAATTAGTGTGCATAAAGTTTCGTACTAAATCGTAGGAACCCTGTTCATGACAAACTCTTGCAAGATCTGGCAACACAGATAAGCTAATGTCAAGTAACATTCGCCAACACCCTAACAAAACTAATTTTCATAATGCTAAATAAGGCTTTAAGCTGTGTAAATGTCTGTTAGCCAAAGAATATATAAAAAAAGAAAACCACACGACTTCCACTACACTTTCAAACGAGGCCACGCCCATTTAGGATACAGGAAGTGTGTATCGTTTCATCGTACTGGCGCAGCTTGTAATGTGCTATCTTTAAACATAGAGAATCTAAAGCTGTGTCCCTAATTTATCCACTAATTGTAATAGTAAACTGATAGTTTTTGCAGTTAGTATACAAAACACTTGACAATTTTTTACTGCAAGGAAACAATGCATAATTTGCAGATCATTGTGGGGCAACAGCACATTCAACATTAACACAGTACACATTTAAAACCTTTTTAGTATTAGTGTGTAGTTTTGAATTGGGGGATTACCGTTACTTAAAACAGTGCAAATAAGGTACGCTCATTATACTGTGTGTATGCTGAGCTGTGCGTATTCAAATGTAATCCCCCTCATGGAGAAGGATGCACAGATTCAGATATGCAGCGGAAGAATGCTAAGAAGGAAGTATTTCATTTGGTATTCATAACTGACATTTTGCTTACAGTTAGTTTTTTTTTCTCTCCCTGCTGGTTAATTAAGTTACAAACCGTTAATGCTGTCACACAGCATATCCATCAGCTCCCGTCTGTGAAATTATTTATCATCGCCAAGCAGACCAAATACCACTGCAGATTCTGACGGTGATAGAACAAGAAATGTCAACGCTTTCTTTGTCGTACGTTTTTTAAAAGCGACCTATAATATAAATAGTCTAATGTGATTGGTCAGCATTTTTACATATCTGGATCTCTATCCGCATCTTTGTTCTGCTGCATCCGTCTAGTGTACAGCCGGAGACTGTCTGCAACGAGCTGCACTTTCGTCTGTCAAAAATCTCCAATAAAAGCTTCTAAACTAAATAGAAAAAGATTACAGTTTTCCTTGGCATTAGCATGAGCTAACGTTCTGGGATGAGAGAAAAACCGTGCTCTGGTTTATTGGCATTTCTTTAAACCAATCACAATCGTCTTGGGCGGGGCTAAGCTCCAGACGGCGCCACGGTGCCTCTGCTAAATAGCCTCGGGAAGGAACTTATTTTGGTGGACCATGTGTATGTTCAAAAGTAGTTTTAGTCGCGCAACAGAAAACTCCGATTGGACAGATAGTCTAGCTAGCTGTCTGGATTTACCCTGCAGAGATCTGAGGAGCAGTTAACCACAGTCCTCACAAATCAGCCGGAGGTTAGAACGCCAACACAAAGAAAGAGGAAGGGGACGGACATCTGGCCAAGAGTGAAATCCGGCGGAATTTCCGTCAGCAACGGCGCAATCCCAGAAGTGGGATAAAATGCAGATAAAGGCTTCTAAACCAAATACTACACAACCGGACTTGTTCCAGCAGGAAGGTGGCCTGAAATTGGGTAGAAAATGAACAACATCTGTACTGACGGTTCCCTGGTCAGCGTGTGGCTACATGTGGCAGTGTATTTAACATAATCACCGCAGCATGCCTGCCTGGAGCCAAGAGTAGAAAAAACTGTCAGAACAGTGAAAAATCTGAGATTGTAGCTCACAGGGATTTCTTTTAACCCTTGTGTTGTGTTCCTGTCGACCATTAACTTGTTGTCCTTGTGGGTTAAAATCAAAACATTTTTGACGCTCTTTTGCTTTTGATGCTTTTTTAAAAACGTTTTTGTCACTGTTGTTTATTCATGGTCAATAAACCTACCTCAAATTACATTATACCTAATTTTTGAGTTACTAAAAAACTGAAATTATGAATTATTTTGACAAATAGTCAAGATCAGAGAATGTTGAGTGGATCACAGACTGCTGTATGTCAAGGTTTAGTCAGAATACTGTTTTAAAACCATTTTCATTTTTTCTTTGAATGCAAAAAAATGTAATTAAACACCCAAAATTCAATGAAAGTAATCATTAATTTTACCTGTGAAGAACATACAACGTTCATCCATGCATCCAGGTTAATTTGGGGCAATTTGTTTGAGAGAAACCCATATTTCTGATATAATAACTTTGAAAACAGGTCAAATTTTACCCGAGGACAACACAAGGGTTAAATACGTTTACCTCATTATTTGAAACTTTGGCCAAGTTTAGCATAACATGTCTCCTTTAAAGGACATGTGCGTCAGAATCACATTAAAACAAATGTTTCATCAGAAAAATGAGAATGTGGGCAAACTTATCATCAACCTCATGATGCCATAGACCTTTTTTATTGATATTTTTTCAGTTTTCACAAAAGCAGCAGGGCTTTTTTGTGCTCCATGTGGATTGGTATTTCACCCTCCAGAGCAGAGCAGTTACAATGCATCGCCTATGTGTGCAGAAGCGTTGTACAGCAGAAGCTAACCTGGATGAAATGCGACTTCCATTGGACTGACACAGCCAACAGATGAGTTTCACACCGAGCCGATCAATACTGTACACAAAGAGTCTTTTCATCACAGCGCGGCAGGAGAGCAGGCATGGAGATGCAGTGCATCACACTGCAATTTAGCTCAAACATCCAACACGGCTGCGGGAAAAAAGTCACTGCATGACACAATGGAGAGCCATGATTCTTTTGCAGCCATCGTTGATGTTGTGGGTGAAACTACAGTCATACAGCATGACATTCTGTCATGTATAATTCAGTTATTTTCTCTGTTTTACGGACTCTTCTACTGGTGCAACAAACTCCCTGCAGCTGTTTGGTAGCAGCTTTCTGAATTATTCATGGACAGTTAGTCACTTTGTGCTCTTCAATTTTTTGGAACAAATGCATGTTTGAATTTTTTTAAATGAATTTTGGTAAATAAGCTATGTAGCTGGCTTGCTAAAACTTAGATGAACTGATTGATACCACTCAGGCCTGTATGTTAAGTATAAAGCTAGAGCCAGCAGCTATTTAACTTAGCATAGCATAAAGACTGGAAACAGGGGGAAACAGCTAGCCTGGCTCTGTCAACATCTCTAAAGCCCAGTAACTAAAACACATCACATCGGTTTCATTCCTACACAAACTAAGATGCAAAAACAACAATTTGTGGTTTGAACAGGGAGTTAGCTACGTGATAAAACAGATGCTGTTCAACGCACTGATATTGTATGAAAACGTACCCACAACCATTCGTATGATACCCTACCAAATTACGGGGAGCGACGGCTGGTCACATAATGACCGGTCACACAGTTACAGTTGACAATTAAATTTAGCGGCCTTTACAGTTCAATTTAGCCGACAAAAGGTGACTATCATGCTGCGACTACCGTTACGTTTAGACACGAAACCAAACTTTTCATAGCAATGTGTATGAATGGTTCATGAGAACAGGCTGGTTACCTACGGAGCTTTAGAGATGTTGGAAGATATGTTTTAAACTTCGGACAGAGTCAGGCTAGCCGTTTCCCTCTTATTCCAGTCTTTATGCTAAGCTAGGATAACCATCTCCTGGCTCAACCCCGTTCTCACTCCGAACTCGTAAAATACGGATGCTTGGGCAGTGGCTGTCAGCGTCAGATACAATGCAAAAATCACCCTTCAGTGTGTGTAGAACGCACCGGGCAGAGCAGCAGCTACGCAGCACTTGAAGACTGAAGTATTAAGAGAGACAAAAGTAGAGAGAACAGTAGAGAGTAGCATGAAAGGCCAAAATTTTGCGTAGGGAGGGTGGTTGGGGGGGGGGGCATGGGTCAATCAACACAGGACTTTCACCCAGGATACCGGGGTTCGTGTCCCACATGTCACGTTTCATGAACCCAACCGTCCCGTTCTTCTTTATCTAAACCCACCAGTCCCGTTCTTCATCTAAACCCAACTGTCCTGTTCTTCTTTACCTAAACCCAACTGTCCCGTTCTTCTTTACCTAAACCCAACTGTCCCGTTTTTCTTTACCTAAACCCAACTGTCCCGTTCTTCTTTTCCTAAACCCAACTGTCCCGTTTTTCTTTACCTAAACCCAACTGTCCCGTTCTTCTTTTCCTAAACCCAACTGTCCCGTTTTTCTTTACCTAAACCCAACTGTCCCGTTCTTCTTTTCCTAAACCCAACTGTCCCGTTTTTCTTTACCTAAACCCAACTGTCCCGTTCTTCTTTTCCTAAACCCAACTGTCCCGTTCTTCTTTTCCTAAACCCAACTGTCCCGTTCTTCTTTACCTAAACCCAACTGTCCCGTTCTTCTTTACCTAAACCCAACTGTCCTGTCCTTCTTTACCTAAACCCAACTGTCCCGTTCTTGTCCAGTGTGTCACGGAAACCTACCTTTTATAAGCCCACCCACCATCTTTTCCTCAACCTAACTGCGTCAAAAGTGACACCAATAGAGCGCGTTTAGATCTGACACTAAAGGAGACTTTTAACGTCAATAACAATGACAAAGGCACCTGACCAAGCGTCCGTATTTTACGCCATAGGAGTGAGAATGTGTTGTCTGGCTCTAGCTCCATCTTTAAATTGGAACATCAGTGTGTTTCCCGGTGTTGTTGGGGGGTTCTATTATTATGTCTCCAGAGGGCTCAGTGTGAAGTCCGATAAATGTCCTCAAGTGGTGTGTGGTATCAATAGTTGCATCAAACTCTCTGCAAGAAAGCAAATAAACTCCTTTCCCAAAACTATTCCTTGAAATGAACAGGACAGGGTTCCTACGGTACACAATCTGAGATTTTCTGAATTATTGCATGACATGTTCACAACAGGGCTGTAGCTAGGAGGGCAGTTTCCCTCACGCAACCCCCATACTCCCACCAATTCTCTGTTTTTAATACTTTTATTCAACTTTTAAATTTAATGTAACTTTTTCTCCTTACAAAAATGGCCAAAATGCTTTCTCAACAATCCCTAGTAGAGTAATAAACTACTATTGTGTTTATTGCTTTCAACAGCTGTGTCTTTTCTAATCTTTTTTCTAATATTTTTGTGTTTTCTAATCTCTGCTTTGTGCTTTGTTTTGTTGCTAATCTCTTTGCTTCTGTGTCTTGTTTTGTGCTAAGATCTGCTCTGCTTTTAATTTTAAAAAGCCATATTTTTTTTTTACATTGAGGCCAGCCGACTACTGATGAAAAATAACCTTTTGGCTAATTCTGGCATTTTTAACTCATGTTTAATCATGCGTTTTATTAATTTGCATTGTTCCCTTCTTTAAAAAAAATTAATTGAATACTTTTAAACTCTTTAGATGAATTAATCATTTGGCTAAAAAACAATCAGATTTGAGAACATTGATGCTAAGAAATTGCAGAATGGGTCTTTAGAAACTCACCGTGTGTAATTTGTGTGTAATTTTAGGTTGTTAAAACGCCCAAATTTCCAGAACTAATGACAGGAACATGACCTCAGTGATAGCTACAGCCCTGGACATGTAGAGCACAACTTCCATCAATAGTTCTTTGTTGCTGTTGTTACAGTTTTTGCATATTTTTCTGAAAACCTGCAAGCAAACAGAATTTTTTTTAGTTAGATTTCCCCCCCCCCAAACATTTTCCTATGAAGTTTGAGCAGCAGGTAAAGCTTGACATTTAGCATGTGACAGTTTGTTTTGGGGGGGGGGGCAAAGCACGATTATGATCGGAATACCATGACATTTTTCAGCGTTTTTAAAAACGTATCTTTTACACCGTCTTTAGCTGTAGAAGATGTAAATGCCAAATTCCAGGAGGTGACTGTAGGAACCCTGCTTTACCAACGCTGTTCAAATCAATTTGTGTTTGTTTAGCCTGACATGAAATGAAACATCAAAGCTAATATTAACGATTAATTAAGAATGGGTCTTTAACAACTTAATTCCCTCAGAGTCGGTCACTTTGCACTATTTTACAGTATGATACCCATTCCACTGAACATCCAGCTTCTTCAGATAATGAATGTAAAAAAATCACACCGATGCATACAGAACATTTGTACATTTACACTCAGTTTGGAGCCTTGTTTAAAGTGAACATCAGTCACAGCAAGAAAAAAAAAGAAGAAAAGGAAATACGTACACTGGCCCCGAGAATAAACCAAAATCTGCATCTTTTTCTCAAACTAACATGCTTTTATCTCCCTCTGGGCCAGGCACGTCTGAGGAACCGAACTAAACTTGTTGTAGGCACCAGTATTTCCCCGTATTGAGTCAGGAAAATGAAACACACACGTTATTTTTTGCCCGTGGGGCTCATTGTAGCTTAGTCCTAAGCTGTTTGTGCTTACAAGCCAACTGACGTTGACTGTCAAACTCATATGGCAAAGTGAGTCTGTAGGCTGCAGTCCAGAGCAGCGCGTACAGGCGGGCCCATGGCCCCGGAGCCGGGCTTCTCTCCAAGTCGTTATAACAAAACTATCATCTGCAAAGAGCTTCCACATCATGCAACACAGTCTAACTCCCAGCGTGTCAAAAACCTACGCTTGGTCAGTCAGACGCAGGTTTTTTTTAAACTAATTGAAATGTCCTATCCACGGCAGTATTTCCCACTTTGGCATCATTTTTTTGACACCCTTTGTCGGGACTGTTTTAGCGATTTTAAACGTGCAGATCCGGTTTGGCGTCATTTTTCAACGTGCAGAGTAAAACCAATTAGTTAGGGTTAGGGAAAGATATGTAGTCTCCTTAAGAAAGGGTTTAAAACAAATCTAATGTAATCCCATACGCAGCAATATTTGATGCTCTGGCTAGCCCTTCAGGGTCATTTTTCAACACGCTTGGTTGGGACACTTTGCGCCACTTTTTAACGCTCTGGGTCCGGATTCCTGGCGACGGAGGAAGATCTGGCTAGTCCACACAGCATTCCGGGCTCTGGTTTATTGGCATTTCTTTAAACCAATCAGAATCCTCTTGGGCGGCGCAAACAGTCGTGCAACAGAAAACTCAGATTGGACAGATAGGCTAGCTAGCTGTCTGGATTTACCCTGCAGAGATCTGAGGAGCAGGTAACAAAAGTCCTCAGAAATCCACCGAAAGAAAGCGGAATAAAAAGGGACATCGGCGAAAATACATGCATCCGGCGGAATTTCCTGTGGCACCGGAGCAATACCGGAAGTTTTTGCTTGATTGCGGCTCTTATCGATTCTCGATTTCGATTCTTTGAGGGGTGGCGTTTAAACGGCTCACATGAAAATTTCCCAAATAAGAGGAAAGTTTTATTTTTATTCAGTGGTGATTTACAGTATTACCAGATGTTTTTTTCAACATAAAATAAAGCCACACTTTAGAGCGCCAATTTATGTGCTCCTTGACTGCAACGCAACAAGCGCCAAAACCTGGGCGTGTTGAATTTGGAACCGATACGGGTTAGAAACCAAATCTTCCAAACAATTCCAATAAAGAAATGATTCAATTGGAATCGTAACTTTTTTTAACCGGTTCTCGATGCTCAATCCTAGCCATTGTGGGATCCAGTTCCCAGTTAATAGAATACATCCGTGAGTGCCTCATACAAACGCTAAAGTGAGCTTTGTGAGTCATTCTCTGATGCTGAGAGCCACTGACCGACTGAGAGTCAGTATTTGACGAGTTGGGAGTGAGTATGGGCTGCATCATAACATACACTGACATTTCTCCTCTGCGCCAACAGCTATTTTTTTATTTTATTTTTTTAACCCTTGTGTTGTCTTCCATTCAGCCATGCATCGTCCTCCCGGGCCAAAACTTTCACTTTTTCTCTTTTTTTAATTATTTGGCGCTTTTTTGGGACGTTTAACGATTCTTTTCACTTCCGTGAATGAACACCACTAACACCAACTTATTACTAGTTTTAGTTTTCTTTGGAATTCATGGTCAATAAATCTCATTTGTAGGAAATTATACTTAATTCTTGAGTTTAAAAAAGCAGAAATTCTGAATTGTTTAGACTAATATTGAAGGAAGGATAATCACAGAAGGGTCAACGTTGGTATACTGATTTTTCAAATGCAAAAAAAATTGAATAAAACACTCCAAATTCAATGAAAGTAGAGATCCGATCTTTTGTTGTACTTGCGAAGCGTGTCGTATGGAACCATCCATATTATTTTTGGGGTAATCAAAACTAGGTAGTTAAAAAGGTATAGAAAATGGGTCAAATTTGACCCGATGACAACACAAGGGTTAATTCCAGTGGTAGAGAAATGGCAGCCATTCATTTCACAGTGCAGCCATCAGATAACACAATGCAGGCTGGATGGCAGGTCAATGCATTTTCACAGTCCTCGTTCTGCAGCCTCATTATCATAAACGATCCTGATGTTGGTGATGTCCTCAGGGGAAACCTGCGGAGTGAAATATGTGTGTGATGGTGATTTGATTCTGGCATTATACAGATGATTAGAGGCAGGATTTAAAGGGGGGGAGATGAGCAGGGGCGGAGCCCTACGGTGAAAAACATTCGAGGCTCAGCACAAACCTAGAAGGGGGTTGGGGGAGATTTTTCTTTCTTTTCGGTTACAAACCTTCAGCATTTTTATTTTGGTTCAAAAAAGCAATACTATTGGTCGCCCTTCACGTCTGTCTGGTTTTCCATTTACAAATATTTATTTATTTATTATTTCATCTGACTTTGTCTGAGGTCAACGGCTCAATGAAATGTTTCCAAATTTACCTCTTTTTATCATTTCCTGAAAAACAACCGTCTGGGACATTTTACCCGACAGCGACGATATGCACTATTTTTCAACAGTCACTTGAGAACAGAATGCCTAAAAATCAATACATCTTTTTGGGAAAGGACATCATAGCTGCCAAGGAAAAGAATCATCTTGGAGAGCCAACATCCTGTTTTATATCGAATTGTTCTCAAGCTGTCTTCATCATTCTGAAACCAGAAAACATCAAATGTTGAGACCGACTTTTCACTCTTGGCACCTAAAAAGAGGCAAAAATAGTCTGATATTATTTATTGTTAGGCTACACAGGTAAGGCAGGAATTCAGCGTAAACTGCGTTAAAAATCTTGGAACCTAATTTTTGTTCAACCCTGCCTGAGTAGAGTTCACGGCGTGAACATTTAGATGACAAATCTGCTACATTTGAATTCATGTCGTAATCATCTGGGCTGCTCTGATTGTAAATTAAAGATCTCCAGAAGAACATTTGCTCAATTATATTAGATTTCTTAAGGTAATAGCTAGTAGTAGTATTTAGGGCTGGGTTAAAATAATCGATTCTTTGTTTGAGTGATCTGATATTGATTGATAAAATCCTGGCATATTTGCCTTTTCACCATGGATGTATAAATTAATGGATTATGAAAAACAATATTTGCTTCTTGCTTGTATAATTCACAGCAGAACTTCTCTGAGAATCTCTTTTACATCCAAGCTAATTGGTGTTGTAACTGAAATTTCCCTGACCTAATTGACATTGAATTGAATTGGATAGGTAATCATACCGGGACCTTGTGAATCGGAATCGAATCGCTTTGGGAAAGGAGGGTCTCGCTACGAAGCACTCTGGGATGGGAGAAAAAAGTGCTCTGGTTTATTGGCATTTCTTTAAACCAATCACAATCGTCTTGGGCGGGGCTAAGCTCCGAGCGGAGCCACGGTGCCTCTGCAAGATAGTCTCAGGAAGGAACTTGTTTTGGTGGAACATGTGTACGTGTAAAAGTAGTTTTAGTCGTGGAACAGAACACTCCGATTGGACAGATAGTCTAGCTAGCTGTCTGGATTTACCCTGCAGAGATCTGAGGAGCAGTTAACCATAGTCCTCACAAATCCACCGGAGGTTAGAACCCCAACACAAAGGAAGAGGAAGGGGATGGACATCCGGCCGAAAAGAGGGACAACTGGTGGAATCTCTGACGCCAACGGAGCAATCCCGGAAGTGGAACATCATCGATATAGACTAGCGATACCCAGACCTAAAAGTTTTAGCATAGAACAAACAAATAAGGGTTGCCCGATGGCCCGTGGCAACTAAAACGCCACGTTGGGCAAGTAAATATAACAACCCACTTCATCATCATATAAATTAGATTTGCTGGATGATTCGATTTGAATGTGCCGTTAGCCAATCAAGAATTGAGTTGGTGCTTAACACATAAAAAAAAATGTTTTACACTTTTGATGCTTTCAACATTTTTCGTTTCACATTTTTTTGGACGTTTTTGACTCTTTTTTTTTTTTTTTTGACGCTTTTTTTAAAATGCTTATTTCTGATGTTTTTTCTATGTTTTTTCTTTTCCAGAAATACAAAAACAAAATTGTATAGGGGCCTGTAAAAATGTATTTTAGGCAAATAGAATTTTTTTTTTTTTACTTACCAGACCGGACAAGTGAAAAGAAAACCTTAACGCTGAATCCTGCCAAAACCATTCTGGGCTTGG
Source organism: Perca flavescens (assembly GCF_004354835.1). Classification (NCBI taxonomy): domain Eukaryota; kingdom Metazoa; phylum Chordata; class Actinopteri; order Perciformes; family Percidae; genus Perca; species Perca flavescens. Next base: position 30,500,812 of record NC_041348.1, read on the forward strand.
CTCTTTTTTTGACCTTTTTTTTAATTTCTTTTTTACATTTTTGCAGCCTTTTGAGTTTCTCTGCGCTTTTTTCAACATTTTACATTTTTTCAAATTTTTACTTATTATTATTATTACTTTTTTCGGTGTGTTCTTTTTGACCCTTTTGACGTTTTTTGAAACATTTTTTTCCCCACAAAAAATTATATAGGGGGCCTGTAAAAATTGTCTTCGGGCAAGACAATTTTTGAGGCAGGCTGGTGAAAATAAACCTTAACGTTTAACCCTGCCTGAACAATTCGGGGACTTTTGAGAAAACATTGGGGTCTGTAGCCCCAGAAGCCCCCCCCAGCTCCGCCCCTTTGAGAGGACATAATTATGTCTGCTAATTGTCCTTCACGCCCTGCAGCATCTAAACCGTATCAGTTTGTGGAAAGCCTGCTTGAAGTCCTCGTTGGACATGGTGTAAATGATGGGGTTGATTAAAGAGTTGAGGTAACCCAGCCACGTGAAAATGTCAAATAGCTCCGGGTGGAAGCAGGCCTCGCACACAGGCACGAGGAGAGTGTAAATGAAAAACGGCAGCCAGCATATGATGTACGCTCCCAGGATTATTCCCAAAGTTTTGGTCGCCTTCCTCTCCCTGGCGGCGGAGATGCGCTTCTTCTCCAGCAGCGCGTCGGACACGGTCACTTTGACTTGGTTCGCGTGCGCGTGGCACGACGTGGCGTCGCACGAGGAGGAGGCGTCGTTCGTGCCGTAGTTGAGCGAGGTCGTGGACGCCACGGAGCCGGGAGAGTCGGTGATGAGATGCGCGGAGGTGAGCCTCTTCCCTGGCTTCCTGTGCGCCTGCTTCAGGATGCGTTTGCGCGCCTCCACGTAGATCCGCCCGTACAGCGCGATGAGCAGCAGCGTGGGGATGTAGAACGCACCGAACGTGGAGTAGATGGTGTAGAAAATGTGTTCCGTGTTCACGTTGCAGCTCGTCATCTCCTCCGCCTTCACCTGGCGCCAGAAGAACGGCGGCAGCGAGATGGAGATGGCGATCACCCAGGCGGTGGCGATCATCCCGGCGGCGCGCCCCATCGTGCGCTTCTTGGAGTACTCCACGGCGTCCGTGATGGCCCAGTAGCGGTCCAGCGCGATTACGCACAGGTGCAGGATGGACGCGGTGCAGCAGGTTATATCCGAGGACAGCCAGATGTCGCACATCACCTGCCCCAAAGTCCACGTTTGGCTGACCGTGTACAGCGCGCTGATGGGCATCACCAAAATGGACACCAGGAGGTCCGTGACAGCCAGGGAGGCGATCAGAAAGTTCGCCGGGGTGTGTAGTTTTCGGGATTGGTAAATGGTAGCGATGACGAACGCGTTTGAAAGCGTCGTGGCCAAAGTTATGAGCGCCAAAGTCGCGCCTAGACCCGCCTGGAAAGCCACGTTCCTGTCCTCCTCTTCCTCTTTCGACGTGAAATTGGCCCGGGTGTAGTTGGTGGAGATGTTCAACAGCTCTCCGTAGCTGACAGGCGTTGGTTTGAGCGCACCGGCATTCTCCATCCCTCCCATACCTCCCCCCGTCAGATCACGCTGCCATTGAGCCCGAAGGGAAGCCTGGAGATCAGCCTCAAGTCGCTCAAATAGTCACCCATCACGCGCGCTCCTCGTCCTTTTTTGTAAGCCCCCAAAATAAAAGCGGCCCCATCTCCAGCAGCAGTCAGACGACAGGTGTTTCCACAGAGACACATGTCTGCCTCCTCCTCTTCATCTTATTCACTTCGCCTGCAGCATTTTTCAGACTTATTTCATCCACAGAAACATCCAGGAAATGAAAGTGAAATGGCTCTCCATCATCCACGGATCTTCTTCTGAGGAACTGGAATCATTTCCCACATCCTCCGGTGTGTACCGGGACGCTTCATGGACACTTTATGTCTCCGGTCTTTAATCCGTTCAGTGTCTGCTCACAAGTTCAAAGCTGCTCAAGTCTGACTACTGCTTTTATACTGCCTCTCTCCCCCTCCCTCTCTCTCTCTCTCTCTCGCTCTCTCTCCATCTGTCTCCCTCTCTCTTTTTCTCTCTCTCTCTCTCTCTCTCGCTCTCTCTTTCTCTCTCTCACCCAGTCTCTCCCTCTCTCTCTCTGTCTCCCTCTCTCTCCCCCATTCTCTCTTTATTCCATCTCTCTCCCTCTCTCTCCCCCCATCTCTCTCTCCCTCTCGCTCTCTCTCTCTTACTCTCTCTTTCTCTCCATCTGTCTCTCTCTCTCCCTCTCTCTCCCCCTCTCTATCTCTACCTCTCTCCCTCTCTCGCTTTTTGTCTCTCTGTTGCTCTCTCCCTCTCTTTCCATCTCTCTCCCTCTGACTCTCCATCTCTCTCTTTCTGTCTCTCTGTCGCTCTCTCCCTCTCTTTCCATCTCTCTCCCTCTCTCTCTCCCTCTCTCTCTCCCCCTCTCTCTCCCTCCCTCTCTCTATCTGTCTCTCTCTCCCTATCTCTCTTTCTCTCTCTCTCTTTCTCTCTCCATCTGTCTTTCTCTCTCTTTCTCTCTCTCACCCAGTCTCTCTCTATCCCCCTCTCTCTCTCCATCTCTCTCTCCCCTCTCTCTCCCCCCCCATCTCTCCCTCCCTCTCTCCATGTCTCTCCCTCTCACCATCTTTCTCCTTCTCTCCCCCCTCTCTCTCTACATCTGTCTCCCCTCTCTCTCTCTCTTTCTCTCTCTCTCTCTCTCTCTCTCTCTCTCTCTCTCTCTCTCTCTCTCTCTTTAAATTCAAATTGCTTTATTGGTATGAATGTCAGAAACAGCAATATTGCCAAAGCTTCAAGGATAATAATGTGAGAGGAAATACATGCATACAATTCGAGTAAACTAAAATATATACATTTATATATATTTTATATATATATATATATATATATATATATATATATATATATATATTATACAATATACAGTAAAAGCGCTAGTGTCAAATGTAAGAAAGAAAACAAAGACAAAAGCTGTGTTTTTAACCCAAACCAAAGTCGTTTTGGTGTCTAAACCTAACTGTTGTCACTAGGGTTGGGTATCGGATGGGTTGTTTCCGATACTGGTGCTAAAGCGATACTTTTAAAATGATGCCTGGTGAGCCGGGATGATTGAAATTCCAGTTTTCTCCGACAACCTCCTACTATCAGCCAAATATATTCCTGTTATTTCCTTTTATCATGGAGTTACAGGTGATAAACAAGTTTTGATTGTTGGAAGTAAACTTCATTAGCGGTTCAATTTTTCCGATTATTAATGAGTGTTTTTCATTTAAAGGTTTGACTACCTGCTTATTCAGTAGACCATTTAGTGTTCTCTACAATCCCAGACTTTTATATTGAATGCTTGTTTACATGGAAAGCAAAACAGGCTATAATGCCGGGACGGTTGAAACAGCTGTTTCTACTGTCCCCGACCTGTCTGTAACTCCATATATTTTAAGTAAATGCACAAATATCTGTGTTTCTACAATAATTTATGGAGGGTCCCATGTTATCCTATGGAGACTGACGGACTGTGGGTCGTTAAGGGCACTTATTTGGAGGTGCAGTGGCCTAACCCACGTAAAAACCTAATGAAACGACGTTTTAGAATAGAATATCATAGAAACATGATATATTGCTTTGTAAATTACGTTTAATTAGAAAGTGTTTCAACTGTCCCGGCTCTCCCCCACTAAACGACAGTCGGCGACATTAAAGAACGGCTTGTTTACTGCTAAGGCTATATGGTCAAAATTCAAGATTTAATAATAATGCAATAACTATAACTTATAACAATAACTTATTTCACCAGTAAGTTGCTGGTAAATGACAAAAAAACACCAGATGGGAAAAGGGTATTTTACAATAACTTTGAATGCACCGCGAGGCTACCGGTTTCAAGTGAACGCACCGTCTGTGTTGTTTAATTCCGACAACGGCAGCTGTTACGTCCCGCTGTTGGAATCCTCTACAGGGAAACACAGTCACACTTTACACTGTTTAACGTTAGCTGTCAGCATTTTAACCATTGGGTTTAACCCAGCTGCTAGCTAAAGGTAGGCTAACGTTACCTGCTGTCGAGTGTAGTGTAAAGTCAGGCACCGAAACGAGGTTTCGTTACTACCGTTTACGTCAGCACCAAAACGTAATTTAAAAAAACAAAAATCAGCATTTAAAATCCCCATTTTGTTTTAAATTGAGAATGTCAAACTGCCCCCAGGTTCCAGCAGGAAAAACAGAGGACGTGACCTCGCCTGTGCTCCATCTTATCTGAGATATAATCAGCTGATCATATCAGCCGAGCCTCTGTATCAATCAGTCTCCACTCAGCGGGGGCTCGTAGCTTTTGTAGCTGTGTGTCCTTCAGATGAGTCTAAGAAAGAGCTCTTTAAAATCCTTCTCTGACTCACTTTCTCACTCTCTCTCTCTTTTGCTAATGATAAAAGTCTGGGCTGCAACTACTGCTTATTTTCATGATTCCTTACAAAACCAAAAAAGATATTACATTTATCAGCATAAAAGGTGATAAAAAGACGCCAATGTTCACATCTTAGAAGCTGAAACCAGAGACTTTGATGCAATGTCGCTCAATGACCTAAATGGTTATAAAAATGATTGCTAATGTTTCTGTCCAGCAGTTTATAATATAATAATAATAAAATATATATTTACATGTTACCTTACACGTTTGGTTTGTGTGTGTGTGTGTGTGTTTATTTGTTTGTGTGTCTGTGTGTGTTTGTGTGTCTGTGTGTGTGTGTGTGTGTCTGTGCGTGCGTGCGTGCGTGCGTGCGTGCGATGTTTGTTTGTATTTTTAATGTTATCTGTTGATTTTTGGAGCAGACGAAAAAATTATATATATATATATATATCATAAATTTAGAACTTTTTAAAATCAATAATTACAAGGTGCAACGCGACAAAAACATCAAATTAGTCCTTTAAACCAGTGGTTCCCAACCTGGGGTCCGGGCACCCCCAGGGGGGGCGGCAAAGATCACAGGGGGGGCGCAAGTCTTTATCTGGTTTGAGGTTGAGGAAAAAAATATATATATATTTGCACATGTTAAACAAATTGTGATAATACACTACAATATATAATGTATACAAAAGTATTTTGTTGTATCCTCGTTTTTCCTGCCGCCACGGCATCACTATTTTATAAATGAAACATGGAAGAGAATCTTAACCGTGCTGATAACTCCTCTGTATCAAAAAAGAAAGTAAGGCTCTATCTGGAGAGTTACCTCAACTTTGGTTTCGGGGGGGCTCAGCTTTTCTTAGACATGAGTAGGGGGGGCGCCAAGGAAAAAAGGTTGGGAACCACTGCTTTAAACCATTCGACAATAGCGGTTGTTTATTTCCACCCTCTGATACGACCCACAGGAGCGTTTGATAAACATCGTAGCGGTGGCCCCATTTGGCGAAATTTTATCTAAATTTATCTTTATCAACTCTTGCAATTTTAAACACATCGATAACTTAGTGAAGTGGTCACAGTTTGGTTAGGTTTAGGCACATTCAGTCACTTCAGATTACGCACTTGCGCTGAACGTGTAGTGAAAGTCCTGTGTTTGTTTGCCTCCTTACGTTAAAATTTGGCGCTTTTATATTTTGTCACATTACTTCCTGCTTTTCTCCTGTCATAACTACTGCGGCCACTAGAAGGCGCGGCCACTAGAAACGTAAAGATGAGTCATAATTGCTGCTTGAACAAACAACCTCTGGGAGCATTTTTTGGACGCGAGAACGGGCTCCGTAACTTTGCACACACTAGGTTTGGTGGTTCCTTTAAAGTGCTCATATTATGCTCATTTTCAGGTTCATAATTGTATTTAGAGGTTATATCAGAATAGGTTCACATGTAATTTTCTAAAAACACCATATTTTTGTTGTACTGCACATTGCCGCAGCTCCTCTTTTCACCCTGTGTGTTGAGCTCTCTGTTTTAGCTACAGAGTGAGACATCTCACTTCTGTTCCATCTTTGTTGGGAGTCGCACATGCTCAGTAGCTAGGTAAGGACTACTAGCCAGTCAGAATCAGAGTATGAGGGCGTGCCCTGACAGTAGCTAGGTAAGGACTACTAGCCAGTCAGAAGCAGAGTATGAGGGCGTGCCCTGACAGTACCTAGGTAAGGACTACTAGCCAGTCAGAAGCAGAGTATGAGGGCGTGTCCTGACAGTACCTAGGTAAGGACTACTAGCCAGTCAGAAGCAGAGTATGAGGGCGTGCCCTGACAGTAGCTAGGTTAGGACTACTAGCCAGTCAGAAGCAGAGTATGAGGGCGTGCCCTGACAGTACCTAGGTAAGGACTACTAGCCAGTCAGAAGCAGAGTATGAGGGCGTGCCCTGACAGTACCTAGGTAAGGACTACTAGCCAGTCAGAAGCAGAGTATGAGGGCGTGCCATGCTAGCAGCTAGGTGAGCATTATAACGTGTGTTCCAAAGTGACCACGTTGGTCTCTGAAGTAAAGGCTGGACTACAGTAGAGCTGTTTGGAGCAGTGTGTGAACAGTGTTTCTGTTGGAGATGGTAAGTCCCGTCGGGGTGGACTTTGGTCTTTTTCACTTCATAAACCTATTACGATACATAACACAATAAAGGAAAGAGAAAAAGCCAAAAAGCATAATATGAGCACTTTAATTAAAAACTGAAGCATTTTAGCGGCGTATTACTTCCGAGGCAAAGCTGATTGAAAAATCTGTTGGAGATGACTTTTCTCTCGGCAAACAATATTCTCTTTTAGGGTCGATCCTTGCACAATCAAAGGGAGATTGTATGCATAAATCATTTGTCACACTTCATTTCACTCTCTCAGCGTCCACTCTGTAGATTACATCCATACTGTGCAGCAGATTCATCATGTTGCTGGGTAACAAAGCAAAGCTCCCCATCGTCCCGCGGAGCTTCTCCCGACCTTCCCCTCTATGCCTGCAGGCTCTGCACTGACTGAGGGAATCGCATTATATGGACACTCTCGGCCTAAAATGAGATTCCTTGGGAAAGTGGCTGGCCTCGAACTCTGAGAGGAGGTGAGCGGCTCAGTGATCCGGCAGGACCTCTGTATCGAGCTGCTGCTTCTCCAAATGAAGAATAGTTGGTCGGGGACGCCTGGAAAGAGATATTTCTCCAGACAGAAGCCTGGCTGCACTCCATCTCCACCTCCACCCAATATGCTAGATTAGCTATTAACTCTTAAACAAGTTTCCACAGCAGAGCTGTTTATACTGCAAGTTTATATCCACAACGTTCCACTTCTGAGATTGCTCCGGTACCGCCGGAAATTCGGCTGGATGTCCGTCCCTGTCTGCTGGATGTGCAGAGCGGGATACCCAGGGCTCGGTTTACACCTATCACCATTTCTAGCCACTGGGGGACCATAGGCAGGCTGGGGGAACGTAAAGTGAAATTTTCATGGCATGGGACCTTTAATTACTAATGTTAACTAGCATTTTAGTTAGCAATAATTAGCCTGTGCCTATGTTATCTCCTTACATATACCTACGCTCTCAGTCTGCAAGATTGGGAATGATTGAGATTTCTCTTGGCACAGCTACCAAAAGACTTCACACTTTCAGACAGGTTGCTCACGTCACATCTACGTCTTCAAGCTCAGTTGGAGGCTGCTCAGTAACACTCAGCCAGCACCAGAAAAGTGCTTCTAATATCCTTCACTGGTCTCCGTCCAGAGACATGGGATCTGTTGGTCCAGTTTATATATGTCAATGGTGTGGACCCTAGGAAGAGTAGCTGATGTTCTGCATCCGCTAATGGGGATCCTAATAAAATAAAAAAGTGGATGTTAAGTACTACAAAAAGTAATAATTGTAATACAATAATTATAAATAATATAAAAATGTTTTAATAAAATTAAACTGTCAGTGTTTAGGTCAGTTTTTATTCCTGCTGCTAACACTTGTGAGTGGCCGTTTATGCATGTAACTGTTTGAGAGCTGTGACCAGGAGAACATTTGATAAGTAGTGTCATGGCCGCCATTGTGTGACAGAATTCTACGGGTCGCAAAATTACGAATCCCACTATGGCCACGCCAAGACCCGCCCTACGAAGCAGCTCGATTGGTTGGGGTTAGGCATTTCACCTCGAGTAGCATGGACGCCTGGCCAATAGTAGTGTGTGAACGCTATTGAAGGGCGGGTCTTGGCGTGGCCATAGTGGGATTCGTAATATCGCCTACGGGTCACAGATTTCGTTATAACACTTGTCCAGGCAGCCGGTTACGGTGCAGCTGAAGTAGCAACGTTGTTGTAACGACTGCACACTTTCAACAGGGGGGGGGGGGAGTTTAAGGACAACAGGCGCCACGCAATGGATACTAAAGAGAATCATTCAAAAGGTAATTAATTAAAAGGGTAACGAATTAGTTTGACAGTTGACGTTAACCGTTTGAAGCGTCAATGTCACGTTAACTCCTTGATGTTGTAGCTAGTTCATGAGCTAGCTAGCTAACGGTTAGCATGTCGGTGAGTTCAGCTAGCGAGCTACAGCCTTATTGCCCTAGTTTAGGGTCATGTAAAGGCGGGGTTGTCATTGTTTTCTGCAGCAATGGTATTTTAGCCAACGTTACGGTGCTAGTTTGTGCACGCGTGTTTGGATAACTTAGCACAGAGCAAGCGAAGTCAATTACGAATTGTATCGTTGCAACATTACAGTCACTTTTTTTTGAAAAATCACTGCGTGTCTTTCGTGATTTGTTCATTGCACAAGTTGCATTACTTTGAGGGCTTACTTCTTGTGAAACATATTGTCTTATACAACTATGAACGTGATGACGTCTCATACAACTAGGAACGTGGCTGGATTTCGAGTTTCTCTGGCCAGTGGTGGAATGTACTGTATCTAAATGTTGAGCTACTTGTACTTTACTTGAGTCTTTTCTTTTCATGCCACTTTCTACTTCTACACCGCTACATTTCAGAGAGAAATATTGTACTTTTTACTCCACTAGCTTTAGTTACTTTACACACGAACCCTTATGTTGTCTTTCCGTCCACCATGAATGTGGAGAGGGAGTTAGATTTTTAAGTGGCAAGTGCCAGTGGCATGTACTTCCGGTACTTGCGTATGAATTGACGCAGTAGTGAGTAGTATCAAAGCCGGTCTACAGAAAGCCATTCCACTCCCTATTCAGCCCCATTGTACCGAATTTGGTTGCAGTTCCACCAGAGTTCCACTGGGGGTGATGGCGGTCCAGTGCTAAATGAATGGGAGTCTATGGAGCTAGACAGCTAAATGTGTCTCTTTCGCCTGATTCCTGTTGAGAAACCTCAGATTTGATTGTAGTTTTTGCAAGTTCAACATGGGTTATAGGTCGAAAGTTGAATGAACAAGTACTTATGTCCTTTTGATTTCTTACAGGGTGAGTCGTTGTTGCCCATAACACGCTAGCATTCTGCTAATGAATGCTGATTGGTCAGCGAAGGTCTGATTACGATCGGAGATCCAGCTTGACGGCATCCGAAGCAGAGCCTGAATGTCAGAGTGAATATTTCGGCGTGGTCTTTAAAACATCAGCAAACCCCTTTCTAGCACGTGTATTAACAGGGAGAGACTAACCTGTCAGCTGTGTTGTATTAACAGGGAGAGACTAACCTATCAGCTGTGTTGTATTAACAGGGAGAGCCTAACCTGTCAGCTGTGTTGTATATATGTGGTATAGCTTCATAGAGTCCCAGTCATTCTGCACTGGCCTGTCAGCGCCCCCTATATGGATCTCTGGTGGAACTGCAACCAGTTCAGAAGCCGGAAGTAACGAGAGAGTGGAACTTCTTCCTATATTAGAAATTCTTTGGTAGTATGAAAGGGCGAAAATCCGTTACGTTGGTCAGGGTGGAGGATGGGTAAAACACAGGACTTACACCCAGGAGAGCGTGGATCGAGTCCCTCGTTTGACTTTGTGTCCCGCGATTGATATTTCTTTTTCACATTTGTTGTTTCGTTAACCCTAACCCCGTTATTCTTTTCCTAATCCCAAATGTTTCTAGTTTTCCTGAACGCAACCTACGTAGCCTCGCGATAAGACGTAGCCTCTCGATAAGACATCCTCGCGATAAGACGCCACGTGGCTTTAGAAAGTGGCACGTATATTTTAACGAAATGTTACGTTGTAAGTTATATTTTAACGTTATAAGTTATATTTTAGATGTTTCCGTGAAGAACAAAGGTATAGTTTAACGTTATAAGTAGGGATGCACTGAAATGAAAATTCTTGGCCGAAACCAAAAACCGAAAAAGAGGAAACCAAGACCGAAAACCGAAACACCGAAAGAAATTATGCCAATTATTAATACCATTGCATTTATGGCTATGACTGTGTACTAACTTTACTAAAATCAAGGCATTGCAATTGTATAAATTAATATTAAAGTTTAATTAAAAAAAATATCTAGCAGAAATATGGCTACAATCTGATCTGTCACATACAGTATATAGTAGCCTAAGAACAGAATAGCTTACCTATTGTTATTATTATTATTTGAGACACTTTCTTGCAGGATTTCCCTGAACATATCAGACAACGAGGGTGGATGCCCCTCATCTGGTGCAGAGAGACGAGTCTTTTTTTCTGCGCTCTGATCTCCTGCGCTGGGCGCTGCTCCGTGCGCGCTCCGTCTCCACGCGGGTTCTCCTCATCCATCGCGGCCTGGATCATTTCTCGTGCGCCCTGCTTTATTTCCGCATCCAAGTAATGGTCTTTATAACACGGATCAAGTACAGTCGCGATGAAGTGCAGAGGATCCGAATAGATCTCACTGAAACGTGTGCTGACAGACTCTTAAGAGCGTATTTCTCAGTGTTTTCACTCCGTGGTCCGTCTCAGCCTCTTTGCTTAGGAGACGCTTTGCAGGTGGAACCAATCGGGTACTGACACACGTAACCCTAACCCATGAACAGTGGTACTGTTCATGAGAAAACATCCGAACTGCTCGGTTGGCTTGACTCGGTCGGTTTGTCTCGGTCGGCTTGACTCGGTCGGCTTGTCTCGGTCGGCTTGACTCGGTCGGCTTGTCTCGGTCGGCTTGACTCGGTCGGCTTGACTCGGTCGGCTTGTCTCGGTCGGCTTGACTCGGGTCGGCTTGACTCGGTCGGCTTGACTCGGTCGGCTTGTCTCGGTCGGCTTGACTCGGTCGGCTTGACTCGGTCGGCTTGTCTCGGTCGGCTTGACTCGGTCGGCTTGTCTCGGTCGGCTTGACTCGGTCGGCTTGACTCGGTCGGCTTGTCTCGGTCGGCTTGTCTCGGTCGGCTTGTCTCGGTCGGCTTGACTCGGTCGGCTTGACTCGGTCGGCTTGTCTCGGTCGGCTTGACTCGGTCGGCTTGTCTCGGTCGGCTTTTCTCGGTCGGCTTGACTCGGTCGGTTTGTCTCGGTCGGCTTGACTCGGTCGGCTTGTCTCGGTCGGCTTGACTCGGTCGGCTTGTCTCGGGCGGCTTGTCTCGGTCGGCTTGACTCGGTCGGCTTGTCTCGGTCGGCTTGACTCGGTCGGCTTGTCTCGGTCGGCTTGACTCGGTCGGCTTGACTCGGTCGGCTTGTCTCGGTCGGCTTGACTCGGTCGGCTTGTCTCGGTCGGCTTGTCTCGGTCGGCTTGACTCGGTCGGCTTGTCTCGGTCGGCTTGACTCGGTCGGCTTTTCTCGGTCGGCTTGACTCGGTCGGTTTGTCTCGGTCGGCTTGACTCGGGTCGGCTTGTCTCGGTCGGCTTGACTCGGTCGGCTTGTCTCGGGCGGCTTGTCTCGGTCGGCTTGACTCGGTCGGCTTGTCTCGGTCGGCTTGACTCGGTCGGCTTGTCTCGGTCGGCTTGACTCGGTCGGCTTGACTCGGTCGGCTTGTCTCGGTCGGCTTGTCTCGGTCGGCTTGTCTCGGTCGGCTTGACTCGGTCGGCTTGACTCGGTCGGCTTGTCTCGGTCGGCTTGACTCGGTCGGCTTGTCTCGGTCGGCTTGACTCGGTCGGCTTGTCTCGGTCGGCTTGACTCGGTCGGCTTGACTCGGTTCGGAGCGTGTGTGCGTCGCACGGTTTGTCGGTACGCTGTTAATGTGCACTAACCACTTACCGCCGTAGTGCCCACTTTCGACACCTATGTTAAAACACTTACTGGAAATGACGAGGGGGATGAGCGTGACGAACGCAACACATGGCAGCTGATTGGACGAACGCGTCACGTGGGTCTTGCTGCCCCCGAATTTCAAAACAGACTCTAATGGCGTCTTGTTCGTATGTGTTTCTGAAAACATTTTAAGCGAGAAGTAGGCCTTACAGTTGCTGAATCTGTCTGAATCTGACCGCTCCTCTAGTGGCGTGTGGCGTGCTGCTGCTGCAGGTCACGTCACGTGTAGAAATGGCAAGTGGGAGAGATAAGGAAGGCTGCCCGGAGTTTAGGGATGCGCCAGCATCGTATATAGTCTGGTGTGTGGGAACATTTTGGATTTCATGTTAACTATGATGACAATGATAAATGATAAAACAATAGATAGAACTGCCACTGTGTCCAAGCATTGTGCAACATGCATTCAATGTGCTAATTTTAGCTATATTTCATATGCTGAAGTATATTTCTGGATTGTTAAAGATTGAAAGAAAAAAATAACAAGAACCATGACCCTAAAACCGTGATACGAACCAAAGGTTTTGTGAACCGTACCACCCCTACTGTGGATGTTTTGTTGGCTGTCTTCCCTGAAAGTCTGCCCTCCTCACTTTTTATACACATTTTTCTTAGGAGCGAGTAAAGAGGAGTGGTTTTTCAAGAAGGCCAAAGCCGCCCTGGCAGTGGCTATAATAAAGAACAGGCCCTCGGGTGTGAGTAGCAGAGAGTATGCTGAGGCTTGGGCCTGCAAGCTGATGAGCCAGGATAGAAGCTGGAGGGGGAAAGCCCGGGGGCTGCAGCAGGAGGTGCTGAAGCTGCGGCAGGAGTTACTGCTCACCAGAGTGACCAACACAAAGAGCACCACGGAGGCAGCAGGTAGGCCTCCCTGGCTGCGTCCCAGGTCCTTAGGACTCCTGCACAATGCCTGCGTGGCGTGAGCGTGTCAGCTGCGTGGCGTGTCCGTTTATATTTCGGCTCCCATGGTAACAGGTTAGAGCTTACACACTGCCTGCGTGACACGCATGTCTCAGGCGCGAGCCGAGCTGAAAACGCGTGCATGCTAGAAATAGAACCGACGCCTATTTTTCACGCGACACAAAAGCATGTTGGAAGAGTTTCAAGGCAAAATAGAATAGGAAAAGATGTTTATATGTCATTTTGACACAAATACATATTAATAAATGACATGTTGATGTTTGAAAGTCTCAAGGTTTTGACATAGATGCAGATACACATGTAAAAATAATTATCGATTTTCAAATATTGCACCTGTCAATACAAAAGGAAATATTCTGGAGCCTATTTTGCCGTCAATACTGCCGACGTTGTCTTTGCTGTAATCAAATCAGTATTTATTTATGTTTATGGGAAACATCCATGTGTCCAGACAAGGCTAGCAGCAGCAGCACCGCGTCAGACACCTTTCTGGTGTGTAAAGTAGACCTGGGCAATATATCGATATTATATCGATATTGTGATAAGAGAGTCAATTTCGTTTTAGATTTTGGATATCGTAATACCGCGATATGGCATAAGTGTCTTTTCCTGGTTTTAGAGGCTGCATTACAGTAAAGTGATGTCATTTTCTGAACTTACCAGACTGTTCTAGCTGTTGTATTATTTGCCTTTACCCACTTAGTCATTATATCCACATTACTGATGATTATTTATCACAAATCTCATTGTGTAAATATTTTATAGTCAACACTACAATATCGTTGCGGTATCGATATCGAGGTATTTGGTCAAAAATATTGTGATATTTGATTTTCTCCATATTGCCCAGCCCTAGTGTAAAGACATAGAAAACACCACGCAGCCGCCACACAGGCAGTTTGCAGGAGCCCTCTAACTGCATCCACGTTTCCTTCACTTGCTTCCCTTCCTCGCGTCTTAGTTTGCTTTTCAGTTCTCTTATTTGATATCTCCTCTCTCCTCGCTTAAACTGGAAGTTTTTCTGGCCCTCCTTCTTGAAGACGGTCTCAAAGCTCTTATTCCAGCCCTGAGGAGCTAGGAAGGAGGAGGGATCTCCGAGGAGCTATGAGCGAGGATACAGAGAGCAGCCTTCCCAGAAGCCGTGCAGCTGAAAGCCGTTGCTAACTCCGCCCACACAGCTGACGAACTCACGTGATGCTTCAGAGAAAAGAACGCCCCATCCCTCTAAAACCACATTTCCTTGTCTTCCTCTTTTTTTATACGCAGTGGTGTATTTTTTCAAAATGATGTGCCACCTATTCGTTTTTGAGAAAGAAACAATCGGTGCACTGATCTGTTCAAGAGCCACTTGATAGAATTCGTCGTTAAAGTTGTTTCGGACTGAGCTCATGAAGTGGCGTATGTATGACACGCAAATTCATATGCCGTTTTGCCGTGTTATCAAGACGCATAATCGCTTTTTAGCCTTTTTGTCAACGCCGTTTGGCCTCCATTGACCTACATTACGTGTGAATTATCGCCGTAGCGAGTAGTATGAAAAGGCGGAAGTCCACGGACGGGTAAAACACAGGACTTCCACCCAGGAGAGCCGGGATCGTGTCCCACGTGTGGCGTTTATCAGCTGTATTTTTGTTTTTTTTAAGCCTTCCCCAATGTTTCTTTCGTAATCCCAACCTTTTATTGTTTGCCTAAAGGTACGACGTCGGTTACTGTCGTTTTTTTGTGTTACTAAAGCCTTTCCCAATCTTTTTTTTTTTTTTTTTTTTTTTACGTTGCTCTAGTGATAGCACGGCACGTTCTCGCGATAAGGTATGTTTACATCTCCTGTATACAGCGTAGACATACATGTGGATAGCTCAAAATGCGTACAGGTAACACGCCATTTGGTGTGTAAGTCATGATGCCATGTCGGTTGTTGGGTTTTTGTATAATGAAAAATTGTTGCGATTGAAAATCATCACACCGATACTTTATAGCTGTCTGGTGAGAAGAAATTGTGAGTCTGCTGTTGGTAAAGTATACACACTGACCGGGTCAAAAGCAGCTGTAACCCTGACAACTCAACATTCATGAGCATTATGTAGGTGATCATTAGCAGCCTGCTGAGATAACCTCAGGGCCGTGCGCTCAGTGTCAGGATGCATCTGTCCTCGAGATATCTTCTCCTCCAGACTTACAGCATCTGCAGAGACACACTCTGTGCTTGGATATATTCATAACATTCTCTGCCCTTTTTTTTTGTTGTTGCCACAAGTTCCCCTTTTCAGCAGAAAAACACAGCTTCTCTGTAAGAATGAATTATTCTGAAACGTTTACTTTTCAACAGTGGTGGGGAAGTATTCAGATGCTCTACTACAGTACAATATTTACGAGATATAGTGGAGTACAGAGAAGTATAAAAAAGGTGCAGAGATGGAAATAAAAGTACATTGAATTTGTTCTTAAGTACAATACTTGAGTAAATGTCTTAGTGCCATTCCACCACTGCCTAACGTTGCATACATGGGGTGGATCCCAAGTCTCTTATTTGATATCGCTCCCCTTCTTGCTTGAACCGGAAGTCGTTCTGGCCAAACTTTGCTTCCGAGAAGACTGCTCTCTGTATCCTTGCTAATAGCTCCCCAGAGATCCCTCCTCCATCTTCTGAACGTTTTGACAATAAACTACATTGACACAACAGTATGTGGCGTTAAACTGGACAGGCCCAATAACCTCTGAATAGTTCTACTGGTTGTTAAATTGCAATGGGAGCGGCAGGATAATTTAAAAGGCAACCGTGACTAAATTTTTTGTACAGCCCTATTTCTGATACCGTGGCGGCAGAAATACACTACAAAATCAACATAGAGGAAACACTGGAGGAGATGTCAAATAAGACAACTGAGATTCAGCCATGGTCTGCCTCAAAACATGGAAAACAAATACTAGTTTACCTTTTTATAGGCTTGTCTGAAGCCCATAGATACTGACTTTCTGTGTAAAATCTTCCAGGCCAGGACAACACGATGTACAACGCTTCGCAGGATCTGTTTGGGCCAGGAAGCGAGGCGTACAGCGGCGAGCCTCAACCGGCCAGCGACTCTGAGACTCCCGAGCTCCTGCAGCTGGAGCCCCGGCCTGCCGCCGCGTTCCCTCCCGCGCCAGTTCCCTCCGGTCATCGCGGGACGGCAGCGCTCCCTCACGAGCAGTTCCTGCAGTCGCTATGCGCCCTGCACCGAGTGGAAGAAAACAACCGAGGCCTGGAGTCGCTGTGGTTCAGCCCCGACGGCGGTGCGGGGTCGGTGTTGGTGGACTCCGTGTGCCAGCTGTTGGACTCGGTGGTGGCGGCGTGCAGGGACCCCCCGCCGCAGGGACCGCGTGACCTGATCCTGACGGCCTGCCAGGTGGCGGCCCGAGCGATGGACCTCTTCTGCTCCCAGCGGCTGCCGTCGGCGGAGTTCACGAGACGCGTGGAGGAGTCGCTGAGCGAGCTGACCGGGCTGCTGTTGCACAGCAACCAGCTCAGCACGGTGAGTACAGGGGACAATTACTCCCACGCAACATTTCTATTTGGCCACAGCTGGAAACTTACCCCCGCTGTTATCCATCCATCCATCTTCGTCTGCTTATCCGTGGTCGGGTCGCTGTTAGAGTATTAATTAAAGCAAGAAATAGACCTGGCCTTTTTGATAATACGATATGTAAACATTCAAAGTAGGGCTGCAACTAATGATTCTTTTCGGTGATTCTGAAAATAATATCCTCGCCTAGTTACCGGTAATTCATTGTTTCATCTATGAAATGTCAGAAAATAGCGTATAAAGCTCAAAGTGACAGTCTAAAACCCAAAGATGTTCAGTTTCCTGTCCCAGAGAAGAGAAGAAACTAGAACACATTCACATTTAACAAGCTGACATCACACAAGTTTTACTTGTTTTTTTTTTTTTTTTTTGAAAATGACTCAAACAGATTAATCTGTTATTAAAATAGTTGGCCAATAATTTAATAGTTGACTACTTATCAATTAATCTTTGCAGCTCTAATGCAAATACTGCACGCTATTTGAGAAAACTGACATTGCAATATTTTTCTTCTCTGCAATATGAAATAATAGCCTCTCTAGGATGGTCCAGGGAATGCATTGTGCTTATAATCTTTCATACAAGTAATACAAATCTCATATCAAGTGTCTCAGTCAGCTCCTATAAACTTCAAGGCGGTAATCAAAAGTTTTTATCTCTTGGGGCGCCCAGTTAGCTCGCCTGGTTGGGCGTGTGCCCCATGTGCAGAGGCTCAGTCCTTGTCACTGTGGCCGCAGGTTTCGGTTCCGACCCACGGCCCTTTGCTGCATTGCATCCCCCTCTCTCTCCCACGTTCTTGACTTAATCTGTCCTATAAATAAAGGCAATAAAACCACAAAATAATCTTAAAAAAAAAGTTTTAATCTTCTTCTTTAAACAGCTTCTACCGCATGATAATTAAAATGTACTCCAGTGGTGACGGCAGAAAGCACGTATTAAAATAAAACTTCCACTTTCTTTGGCACAGGAAGTGAAAACATCAGGTGGAAAATATAATGACAAACAGAAAAATGAGCTAGTGTACAAAGTAAAACTTGCGCTAAGTAAAAAAACTAAAAGAAAGAAAGCATGGTCAGGCCAAGTTAGGTTGATCCAAAGATGCTGTCGGTGCAGGGACACAGATTAAATATTCAAATAAACGTGAAATGAACATCCGTCTTCAGCAGGTTTTACTGTACGGATTAAAGATGCAGCAGATTAAATTCCCACATTGTTAACTGTATTTTCTCACTACTGAACCTCCCTTGGGTAATTAGTCCTTTGCACATAGGCTTAAGGTCCTTACATGACAGTTGCGGGAGTTGGAATCCATTTAACACTACCCAATTTCCCTTGAGCATCATTAAAGATTCATAGTATTTGATTTTTTCAAAGCAAGACAGGAATATTGGGGTTTGTGTAGAGCTGTGTGTGGACTCAGCTTAATTCAATTCAATTTTCAATTCAATTTTATTTATAGTATCAAATCATAACAGAGTTATCTCGAGATACTTTACAGATAGAGTAGGTCTAGACCACACTCTATAATTTACAATTTACAAAGCCCCAACAATTACAGTAATTCCCTCAAGAGCAAGCATTATAAATGGCTATTGCGACAGTGGCAAGGAAAAACTCCCTCTTGGGAAGAAACCTCGGCAGACCCAGACGATTGGTAGGCGGTGTCTGACGGGGCCGGTTGGGGGTGTGAAGACGATGATAGTCGCATTGAAAATAATGGAACAGTGACTTTGAAGGTAGTCGTTGTAGTTCATGTCACAGCAGGACGTTGCGGGATGAAACGTGGCGCTGCAGAGCACGGGTGGGTGCAGCAGGACGCGGCCGGGCGTTGAAGGGAAGAAGAAACATAAGGACTCCGGGGAGTAAACTCCCCAGAGATAGGTTAGTAACAAGCAGTTCTGGGACAGGATGCATACAAAAGGAAACAAATGAAAACATTGATGAGAGAGGCTGTACTGGCCTGCCTCCCTCTACTCACACTATATTATTGATTATATGATCAATAAATCTGATGACTACGAAGAGAAGCAGGTGGGCCGGGTTAGGCGGACGCTGCAACTCCTCACTCCACCATAGACCCATATCTAACCTAACTATAAGCTTTATCAAAGAGGAGAGTTTTCAGTTTACTCTTAAATGAGGCGATGGTGTCTGCCCCCCTAACCCAGCCTGGGAGCTGGTTCCACAGGAAAGGAGCCTGGTAGCTGAAGGCTCTGGCTCCCATTCTACTTTTGGAGACTCTAGGAACCACAAGTGTTAATGTATTCAGTCAGCTGAGAGCGTGTAGGCAAATGTAGGAATTGATAATTTGTCAAATGGAAACCAAACCGAGTTTGATCAGAACAACAAAATGGGCCAAATATTTCTTTTTTCTGCATAAACAGGATTCAAAAGCAGCTGCAAAAAGGAGGATGAAAAAATGCTAGGGCTGCAACTTTTGATTATTCTCAATCCGTTTCCCCCTGATTAATCCTTTTTGTTCTACAGAGTGTCAGAATATAGTTAAAATTATTACAAGATGACTTTAAATTGTTTGTTACGTCCAACCAGCAGGACCAAATACAAATTATTTAAGCAAAATCTTCACATTGGAGAAGCTGGAACCAAGAAATGTTCAACATTTTTGCGCAGGAAGTCTGTCAAGCTTTGTAGTTTTTAACATGCTGGAGTAATGCACACGGTGCTGTAGTAACAGAGCTACATGGTGTGCAAACAGTTTAGATGTTTAGTTTTTTTATGGCGTTTCTGCCAGGGTAGAAACCGGTTAAAGAGAGCGGTGTGACGCAGAGCATGTGAGCGGAGCGCGGGCGAGCGGGAAGCATGAGTCATGGGATTTTGGATGGAGCGCAGAGCGGATTTTTCCAGTTTTCTCCCATACCGCTCACAGCATGAGTTCGAAGCGGGCCCGAGGCCGTGTCTGTGTTACTGCAGAAATGCAGCGACATCAATCTACTGTCAGCTGTTATCAGAGGACGAAATAGAAACAGAAACTCTCAGAATGGAACTGCCAATACACTCACTGACAGGCATTAAGTCGTTTGCTCCTGAGACCCAGTCCATTGACTTATGTCCACTGTAGTGGACATTTGAGTTTCATTCCTCTCCTTTGAATCTTTTGTGCAAGTCTCTTAATTCCTGCTGGACTGTACAGAGGACATCCTGGGCTTTTCGGTGATGTGTTATTTGATTGGCTGGGAGGCTGGGAACCGCCTCTATCTTTCAATCCAAAATGGACAGCATAGGAACAGGCACATTTCATGGAAATATGAGAGATGAGTCAAATATTATTTGTCTATGGTTTTGTTACTATGATAATAATATATTTTCTTGTTCATTAAGGTGTTAGGAATCATATATTGAGTTCTGACAGAAACTACATTATGTATCTTTTGAAAAATTTGCCATTTTATGAATGTCAATTATAGTGGACATCAGGACTATCTTCATGTAAATAATGACTCCACATCTTCCAAATTTGTCTGTTTTCGTACTCAAATGATCCTGTTGTCCACTACAGTGGACATTCTTTAAATAAATAAAAATAAAAAAATTAAAATTGTAAGATATTTTTTTTAACCTTAAACAGTATGAAATCACAAAAAATATGATTAGGAAACATTTTTTTTCCTTGGTTCTCAGGAGGATATTGCTAATATAATTTAAAAGAAATAATGACACTAAGGGCCCTGTTTTAATGATCTAAGCGCACGGTGTGAAGCGCCTGGCGCAGGTGTGTTCAGGGCGTGTCCAAATCCACTTTTGCTAGTTTGACGGCAGAAAAAATGGTCCGTGTGCCTGGCGCCTGGTTCTAAAGGGTTGTCCTTAGTATCTTCATTAATCAGAGGTGTGTTTTGGGGCGCAACATGCAATCAACCAATCAGAGATCATCTCCCATTCCCTTTAAAAGCCAGGCGCGTTTGGACCTTGGAGCATTGCTGTTATGATGGAGGATTTGCACCATAATATTTGTATTTGTAATCTTCTGCATGTGTGTGTGCTGCTGTGTGTCCCTGTGTGTGTAACAAGCATAGTGTGCGCGCGCTGTGCACGAGCCTAGGAGCATTTTACTAATGCTCTGTTAAAATAACAATGAAATGCTGCGTTATTGACTTTAGACCAGGTTTTTGTTGGTCAGTGGCGTGATCACTTCCTGCTGCCTCAAGAGAGCAATACGCCCAGAATGCACCTGAACACACCTCCCTGTAAGACCAGCACGCCCAGAATGCACCTGAACACACCTCCCTGTAAGACCAGCACGCCCAGAATGCACCTGAACACACTTCCCTGTAAGACCAGCACGCCCAGAATGCACCTGAACACACCTCCCTGTTAGACCAGCACGCCCAGAATGCACCTGAACACACCTCCCTGTAAGAACAGCATGCCCAGAATGCACCTGAACACACCTCCCTGTAAGAACAGCATGCCCAGAATGCACCTGAACACACCTCCCTGTAAGACCAGCACGCCCAGAATGCACCTGAACACACCTCCCTGTAAGACCAGCACACCCAGAATGCACCTGAACACACCTCCCTGTAAGAACAGCACGCCCAGAATGCACCTGAACACACCTCCCTGTTAGACCAGCACACCCAGAATGCACCTGAACACACCTCCCTGTAAGACCAGCACGCCCAGAATGCACCTGAACACACCTCCCTGTAAGAACAGCATGCCCATGGGCGCACGGATGGGCACAGTTGCATTTGCTATTTAAACGACGCGGGCACTGGACGGAAAACTGCGTTGGTCTTAAACTAGCAAAGATACTTGCGTCTGGCTTTACGCTGCGCCGCGCTGGGTGCAAGATAGGGCCCTAAGATCCATTTCCTGGTCACACACACCTTGCGTAAAATGTATATATTTATTTATTTTTATGCTTGTAGAGCGGATCACCGCGGAGCAGATACACCACTTAACGCGCTGCTCTCATGTATGGTGTCGCTCATGCGTGCAATGTAGCCAGCCCAAGTAAAAATGAATAGAACTTTTAAGGCGAGGAACATGAAGCAAATTGCCTGTATGTGTGAAAACAGCTTTATCCTGCGCAATACGTTTTTTTTTTGTGTGTGGAATATATAGCATATAGCACCGAGGAGTCAAGGAGCTATCAAATAAGGGCAATGAGATGCAGCCTATAATGCAAAGAAGGGAAGGCAATGTGGATGCAATTTAAGGGTGATGGGATGTACCCATGTCTACCAATATCTGATAATTCTGGGCAGTGTATGGTTTACTTTTAAAGATCCAGCAGCTTGTCATTATTTCTGCTGCGAGACGCCACATTCAACAGCATTCTTTTCCCTTCATAATATCTCAGCTTAAGCCTTGGAAAAGCATTGAGAATATCTCCACCACATCCTGTATTGTTGCTTTAACCTTCATTCTGAGCTCACAGAGTCCATAAAGGGTAAAATTGCCTTTTACAGCTGCTAGTAAAAGTCACTCGCACATGCTACTGTTATGACGGGGCTTAGCAGCTGGGAAATGGAGATGAAAGAGAGCCGGAGCTGAAATAAATGAAGTTATCTCATCTGGCTCTTACCAAATGCTCAGAAAAGGGCTTAGCAAACTAAGATGGCTGCAGGAAGTTTCCTCTTTACAGCAAATTCCCTACGCTTGTCCTAATGTAAAATAAATGAGGTTCTCTTCTGAAGTGATGTTAAACGGTTGTCAGTGAAAGTGATAACTGTAAGGAGGGCGTTCAACAATGTAATAATAATTTAATAGGATTGGGCATCGAGAGCCGATTCCTACTTGGAATCGTTTCAAAAATTACAATTTCAGTAGAATCGTTTCTTTATTGGAATTGTTTGGAAGAATCGAAAGGAAGAGTCTGAATTGGAATCAGAATTGTTAAAATCCAAACGATGCCCAACCCTAAAATTTAATGAGGGCTTTGATTAACACTGCACCGATCTGTCTCTGAGAAACCTTAACGCCGCCGCAGATGCAAGTTGTCCTGCAGCTTGATAGGATGGCTTATTTATAGAGTTAGAGCTGCAAAGATGAATCGATTAGTTGTCAACTATTAAATTAATCGCCTACTATTTTGATAATCGATCAATTGGTTTAAGTCCGTAAAACTTCTCTGATGTCAGCTTGTTAAATGTGAATATGTTTTTAGTTTCTTCTCTCCTCTGTGACAGGAAACTGAATATATTTGAGTTGTGGAGAAAACAAGACGTGAGGACGTCATCTTGGGCTTTTTGGGAAACTCTGATCCACATTTTTCACCATTTTAAAAAAGACTTTTTGTCGCATTTTAAGCCTTTATTTTGACAGGACAGCTGAAGACATGAAAGGGAAAAAAGAGGGCGAATGATATGCAGCAAAGGGCCGTAGGTCGGAGTCGAACCGCTGCGTCGAGGAGTAAACCTCTATATATATATATATATATATATATATATGGGCGCCTGCTCTACCAGCTGAGCTATCCGGGCACCCCATTTTCTGACATTTTAGAGACCAAACAACTAACCGAAAATGAAAAAAATCGTGAGTCGCAGCTCTACTTGGAGTCGGACAACCAAGCACAATAATGCGTGGTCAATTTATGTCAATTTATGCCCAAGGAATGCCATTAGTTTGACTCTGCATAGGATTCTAATGGATGGACAGCTCTTAATTATTCTGATGGAATCAGTTCATTATCATTTTAAAGGGGACCTGTAAAAGTCACGTATTCAGATGTGATGAATAAAACATTTAAATTGTTTAAGCTATACTCCGTTCGGACTCCATCTGACTTAATGTTACATTGGCAGCCTTCATAAAGCCAACCCTTATTATAGGGGGGTTGCTTCAGCGATTCTGTGTTGAAATATTTAGTAATGTGCGGATATAAAAAAGATTTAGAAACTTATTTTGACCGGAATACAAAACAACACTTGTTTTTGCGATGAGACCATTGCATCTGTAGCATTTGAGAAGCTGGAACAGGACAATATTTTGCCTTGATGGCTTGAAATTTCTCTGAAACAATTTATCAATTGTCAAAAAAAAAGCTGGTGATTGATTTTCTGTCGATCGACAAACGATTAATTAACTTATTGTTTCAGCTCTCTATTTGACTTTGTGCTAAATAATATGGAAGTATAAATGGTGTTCAAAGGTAGTAAGACAGCGGAGTAAAAAGCAGAAGCAGAATAAGACTGTCGCCATCTTGAGTTGTAAACATGAGAATCTTCCCCATCTATGGCCGCAACTAACGTTTATTTTCAATGTCGATTAATCTGTGTATTATTTTCTGGATGAATGGATGAGTTGTTTAGTCTCTAAAATGTCAGAAAATGGTGAAAAATGTGGATCAGTGTTTCCCAAATAGCCCAAGATGACGTCCTCAAATGTCTTGTTTTGTCTACAACTCAAAAGATATTCAGTTTACTGTCACAGAGGAGAGAAGAAACTAGAACATATTCACATTTAACAAGCTGGAATTATTATTATTATTTTTTTCATTAAAAATGACTCAAACCGATTTTCAAAATAGTTGGCGATTAATTTAATACTTGACAACTACACTCAGCAGTGCTGAGGAAGGTCTGGCTTGGCTAGTCCACACAGCATTCTGGGATGGGAGAAAAACTTGCTCTGGTTTATTGACATTTCTTTAAACCAATCACAATCATCTTGGGCGGGGCTAAGCTCCGGACAGAGACACGGTGCCTCTGCAAAATAGTCTCAGGAAGGAACTTGATTTGGTGGAACGTGTACGTTCAAAAGTAGTTTAAGTCGTGCAACAGAAAAACTCAGATTGGACAGATAGTCTAGCTAGCTGTCTGGATTTACCCTGCAGAGATCTGAGGAGCAGTTAACCATAGTCCTCACAAATCCACCGGAGGTTAGAACGCCGACACAAAGAAAGAGGAAGGGGACGGACATCGGAGCAATCCCAGAAGTGGAACGTCGTGGATATAGACTAGTTGACAACCAATCGATTCATCTTTGCAGCTTCATCCCAATGTATACCTTCCCACTTAATGTAAACATTTCTATTTCAACAGGTATCTGCAGAGTGAGCACCAGAGGTCCTGTATTCCTAAAATACCTTTTAAAACATCTTTTGTCTTTTTGTGATAAACTGTGAGACTTCCAGGATATTTGGCACTACATTTTTGCAAACTGTCGCCTTTTCATCATAGCACCTGTGAGCTCTGTGTTACTGATATAATGTAAAAACTATTCTTCGATACCACAGCGGTTTGATATCATCAATCTGTGATGCTCAATGCATGTGTAAATAATGCTTTGGAAGTGCTCACTCTCTTTTTAAGTTTTATTCCCCAGAAAGCATTTTGACAAGGCTTCAGTGAAGGGGTGTGAACTTGTTACTCATAGTGAAACGTGGGCATCCTCAGGCAGAGAAATAGCTTTTTAAAATGTGATCATTCAGCTGGGTGTCGTGGGTCACTGATCTCAACCGTGCTTGTTACTCAAAATGCAACACGCTGTGGCTGCATTGCATGTTGGTCTATTGACACTACTGCTCCTGGAGAGATTGGTTTGGATGCCCCTCGTATGGAGGGTGAACTACAGTTAAACAAATAGCAGCTTTAGTAAAAGCTATTGCACATTGATTCTGAGGCGCTGCCACTGAAAACTGTTTGTCGTATGTATTGTAATTTGGAACCAAACTGATGAGTTTCTGATACATATACGTATACCATACATATATAGAGCTCAACAGTGTGGTTCTGGAAGTAAATATCCCGTCCGTTCACACATGAATACAGTTGCTCTCATTGAATCCCCAAGAGTCTCAGCTTTCCAGTCAGACCCAATTTATGCAACACCAAGACCCCAGTATGCAGAAATATTCAAATACACCATTTATACAGTACTGCATTAGGAAAACTGCATGCTTATTGGCCGAACTGTCTGTTAAGGGGAGACTTGTGCGTACACGTAGAGCCCATTTTCATGCAGATATCTTTAGGTGAAAGGTCAAGGGACCCTTTTGAAAATGGCCATGCTAGGTTTTGCTTTGCCAAAATTTAGCCCAACTTTGGAGCATTATTTTGCCACTTCGCCAACTAGCATGCCATGGTTGGTACCATTGGATTCCTTTCGATTGTCTAGTTTCATATGATACCAATATCTTCACTTTCTTCAATCCAATCTTGAGCCATGCTGCAGCCTCTGGAGGACAACGTCGCCCGGGCCCGCTGGCGCAATAGCAAGAGAAATTCTCCTCAAAACGCTGCATTCTCTTAAACTTTCTCAATAAGGACATCGCAAACGACTTTGAGGCTACCCATTTATAAACTCTTTATATTTCTGACGTTTGGTGAACACTCTCATCGCTCTGCCAGTCAAGCTGATTGTTCAAGACAATCCCGAAATGGAAGAGGGAGGTCAGAGATGAAGGGCGGGGGTAATATTAATACCGGAAAGACTCCTGACAAGATCAAGGAGTGTCAGCAGGGAAAGAACCGACCGCTGGGACACGAATCTAAAACATTCTGACACAAGACTAATCTGTCAAACACGCTGTTCAAAAACAATTTTTATACTGTCTGTGAAAGTGTCTTCATGAACCACTGAAAAAGTGTTTGTTTATGGCAGCAACTAAGAAACAGTTTTTAATTTGGCCAACACCAGATTCATTTAACAAGGTCTACAAAACTGACTGCAACTAGCTAAGTTAATTCTGAACCAATTTTCATAAAATGCCTGGATGGAAGTGTCTGTATTTGTTATGTTTCATTATTTAGAGTTTTTGCATCCCACATAACGGTGGAAATAAAACCAATATCGAAAAAATAATTGCAACCCTACTTCAGGAACACATTTTGCCATGATGGCGCGCACACACACACACACACACACACACACACACACACACACACACACACACACACACACACACACACACACACACACATTTGTTTCACTCTTTGTGGGGACCCGTCATTGACCTAATGCATTCCCTAGCCCCTTACTCTAACCTTAACCATCACAACTAAATGCCTAACCTTAACCCTTACCCTAACCTTAACAATCACAACTAAATGTCTAACCTTAACCCTTACCCTAACCTTAACCATCACAACTAAATGCCTAACCTTAACCCTTACCCTCACCCTAACCATAACCTAATTCTATCCCTAATCCTAAAACCAAGTCTTAACCCTCAAACAGCCCTTTAAACTTGTGGGGTCCAGCATTTTGGGCCCCACAAGTCTGTGCAGATCCCACAAGTATACTGTATTCCCTGGTTTTTGGACCCCACGAATATAGTAAAACAAGCCCAGACACACACACACACACACACACACACACACACTCTCTCTCTCTCACACACACACACACACACACACACTCACACTTACACTCACACTCACACTCACACACTCACTCACGTGTAGCTGAAAAACAATCAACCCTCCCTGCACTTTGGCATCGCTGCTGGTGTGATACCATCACAAGATGGTCTCTAGTTTCATTTTCAGCTACAACACCTGGGACATATCTTATCTGTATGGACTTGCTTCTTGTGTTTGTTTCCCTCCCCTGTCATGGTTGTCAATCCGATGAAGTGACTCCCAGTGACATTTGCGGTGAATTGTTGTGTTCTATCAACCGTGAGTGTTCTGATCAGAGGCAAGGGAGTCCATGCGATTACGCTGTAACTCTCTTTTATGTGACATGCCTTTTTTGTTTTTTCTGGTAAAGGAAAAAAAGGAAAGCCAGTCAGTCCACGATGGTCTGTATCCATAAATCACATGCTCAGGAAATTAGGTTCTGGTGGCAGCAGGTTTGAGTTTAAGATGCGTCTTCCACAGCCTCCTGTAGATGTGCTTTGTTGTCATGGAGAGAGGGATTTTCAAACATCTTACTCTACAAACAAGCCTCATTCATCTTTTGGCTTTGGCCTTTCCTTAAAAGGAAGGCGTTCAGGTGCTCATCCAGGTGCTTGTAATCTCTCTACTTCATAAAAGCATCGCTGCATCTCATGTTGCTTCAATTGCCTCCTTGAGTCCTCCACTTACCTCCCTTCCTCCCCTCATGCGAGGAGAGAGGCAATGAGCAAATTGTGTTTTAGAGAGATAAGACGTCCTTTCCTCTGAAGCATCCGGGCAGAGATTTTGAGCTGCACGGCTTCCGGAAAGGCTGCTCTCGTGTTTCCTTGCCTATAGTTCCTCGTTAACCCTCCTCGATGCTCACTCCTTGGTCCTCAAGTTAGAAATAAGAGCTTTGAGACCAAACAACTTCCGGTTAAGCAGAGGAGTCGAGGAGATATCAAATAAGGGCCATGAGATTCAACCAACGTGATATTTCAAGACATCACTTTGTACTTTGAGAAACTGGGATGGACATTTTAAACTTATTGGAAATTTATAGTCGATTCATTGCGACTAAATGGTTAATTGGTTATCTTAAAAAAAAAAGATAACTGGTCAGTTCCAGTCTGCTTCATGCTTGACTGCCAATGTCACTAAGCAGAGTATTTAAACCTGCTAATGGACCCAAACATCCCTTATAGTTTGGTGTAACACGATGGGAAACCGAGACACTCAATATTGGTTACAGATGGAGAGTTTCTCTTCTAGACGTTCTGGGTCAAGTCAGCTTTATTTCATCCATAAAAATGGAAATTACAGTGCTCATACCCGCCTTAATGTCCATAAAAAGATAGAGCATAAATACAATACAAATAGACCATAAATACAGTACAGAAATTATATAAAATGTACATTTTAAAGGGCTTGTTGTGTTTTCTGATAGCCTGATGTATAAAGGAGAGAGCATACCGCTTAGTTGGTGTCACAGGAGGCCTTAGCCTACCACAACGTTCCATAACTCTGCCAGTCAGATTACCATGAAGAGGGTGACCCGGGTCCCTTATTTTCTGTGTCATTTTTGCATGGTATACTTTATCCACTGTATTTAACTCTTCCACCATTTTCCCAGCCCTTTTAGTCACTCTTATCAATCCTGGCCTTCTCAGTTGCCCCAGCATTCCCACCATACCCACCACACAAACGTGCGTAGCGTGGTCTGCCACAGGAGCAGCGACCGCAAGCAAATAACCCAGCGTCATCTTTCCAAAACCCCAGCTATGAAGTCAAAGAAAGAAAACGGTTGAATAAGAATGCTCTGGAAGCTTACAGTGTTAAGTGTCTTCCATCTGGAGGAGTGATTCTGCGAGCAGCTGCAATTTACCCAGCAGCGGGTCGTGCCTTCACAGCCGCTTACGTCCACGAGTGGGCTTTTCTTATTTATTTTTCTGGCTCACTTTCTCAGACACACCTGGAGGAGGAGTTGCGGCGGTATAAGAGAGAAGATTAAACAAGATGAAAAGCCCAGACGATGAAATTGCAGATCCTGAATCCCAAATGGCGTCATTCAAATGTCACTCTCCCTCTCCGTGTTGGACTGCAGGCATTTGTTGTGAACGTAATGACCTTTCAGAGAGGAGAACAGTTTAGTGTCTGGCTTGCTTCATATAGCCTCACACCTCATCATAGAGCATGTCATCCGTATCTCTGCTGGATGAACTTTCAGAACTTTACCAATTCGGTACCCAGCTCTAGAAAAAAAGCTCCAGTGAGAAAACTGACCTCTGTCACAAAATCATAACACTTAAAACACAGTAGCTCTTCAAGCACTTCAATCTTATTTTTTTTAAGATCTGTATCTCCAAGTAAACGACCAGAATAGCTGGTCTGAGAGAAGGAAGCATCTGCAGCCTGAGAAAAAAACGGAATAACAATCTCCTCCCTTCAATTGTTCCAAATTATGAATTAATCTCTTGATGGCATAATCATGCAGACAATTTCACACATTGTTCTCGCATCATTCGGCAGCCAGGGGTAATCAGCAGCAGCCGCAAATTGAATTTCAGCTTCTTCTTTTTTTTTTTTTTTTTTTGGGGGGTGTGTGCTGTCTGTTCCTCTTTCAGTTTCTCACACTCTGTTTGAAGAAGAGGACCGAACACGCCTATCTGATCAGCTTTAAGCACTCTTCACTTCGGAGTGGGGCAAGGTCACCAGTTGAGTTCCCCTAACCAAATAGTAAAAAGCAACAATGATCACGACGCCCTTGAGCCAAACAATTTATCCCCAGCTGCCGCGGTGGAGCTGCCTACTGGCACGACAACAGAGGACTGTTTGAATGGGTTTGAAAATATGAAAAAGAGTGAGTGAATATAGATTAGGCTGTTGCTGAATGTGAGCATGAATGCTAAGCATATCCCCTCCAGGGTCAGAAAAAAAACCCACCCTGCAGCAGCAGTTAACCTTGCGCTGCATGTGTCTGATGATATTCTATATTTTTGTTCTTGTCAACAAATTTCATGTTCACACTGAAACCGAAAGGAATGTATCTACTAACAAGTGTTGTGTGTGTGTGTGTATCAAAGCAGATAGATCTTCTTCCTCTGGGCCATAGAGCTCCGTGGTTGTCCACATACAAAAATCAATGAGTGATTAAAGGCAGGGTTGGTAACTATTTCCAATACACTGTTCACTTTTCTATGTATTGTTTGAAATGGTCTTTACATCTCGACAGCCATAAATAACTTATGGGCTCTGAAGAAGGAGGGAAAAAGATCTGTCCTCTGTAGCTGCTGGAATCCTTTAGAGGTGCCCTGCCACACAAAACCGTTTTTACTTGCATTTTTTGAAATCTGTTAGGTTCACATGTGTTTGTGTTATGTGGTGAATGTTAAAATGAACTGCTACCTCTGTCAGCTCTAGCCACTGAACAGAAATACAGTAAGCAGAGAAATCAGGCCAATCACAAAAGCTGGTCAGTCTGACATCATGTTGCCTGAGCTCATTACTATTCATGAGCTCGCCCAGTTGGGCTGGGTAAAGGATTCTGACAGCCAGGCTGTCATTGGCTAGGTGTTAGCCAGTCAGATTCAAACAGCTTAGCTTGTTGAATATTAATGAGAACTGGCAGAAATCGAGCTGAGTCTTCCTGTAGGCTTTTTATACCACGCTAGAATGGCTTGAAACAAGCTAACCAAGGCATTTTTTCCCAAAAAAATGTTAGAGTCCATGGTAGAACTTCACAAAGTAATGAATTACATGTGGCAGGGCACCTTTAAAAACGGCCACCAATCCCTGAAGTATCGAGTATTGAAAAACAGCCACTTATTCAATCCCCAATTTCACTACCTAAAGAGTAAATCTCATCAGCGTCAGTGAGCCAATAAGCACGTTAATGTTAAACTTCGTAGAGACATGCAGGAAAAACTCTACGTTACACAGAAAGACGGGGCTCACGTAGTAGGAGCTGAAACATACATAAAAAGATTGTGTGTTCCGTAATGTTGTAATTTCTAATTTAACCAGTATCGAAGTCACGGTATTGGTATCAACATTTTTTGAACAATACCCAGCCCTACCAGTTTGTGATTGGTGGAATTTAAAATCAATCGATTTTACAGATTTTGCAGTCTTGATGTTATTTAAGTTCTGACGGTTGGTAAAATAAGAAAGTTCTCCCTCAGTGAAATCTGGTTTTTGTCCATCCCTCAGCTCCAGCCTGCAGATAAACTGATGGAGTACCTGATCACACTGGGGAGCTGCAGCATGTCACAGTCCTTTCTCATCCGTCACATCCTGGCTCAGATCAGCGCCCTGGCCGATCAGCTGTGGCAGGCCTTCCAGGTAAACGCCACACTGCTCCTCCCGCATTCCCATTATTCTCTTTTTCTTCTTCTGCTTCTGTCTCTTTCTGCTCGGTGACGGCGTTGATCTCTTCCAGTGTTTCCTTTTGTTCAGTTGTGATTGAACTGTATTTTTTGAGGAACTATGGGGCACTTAACATCTACAACAGGTCTACAAAATGAATTTTGTAAAGTTGAACATTGTCCAATTACAACGGACCCACCACAGTGCATTATGTCGGCAGGAGAATTTAAAAGGCAACCGCGACATCCGTCCCCTTCCTCTGTTTCTGTGTTGGCGTTCTAACCTCCGGTGGATTTGTGAGGACTATGGTTAACTGCTCCTCAGATCTCTGCAGGGTAAATCCAGACAGCTAGCTAGACTATCTGTCCAATCGGAGTTTTCTGTTGTGTGACTAAAACTACGTTTGAACGTCCACATGTCCACATGTTCCACCAAAACAAGTTCCTTCCAGAGGCTATTTAGCAGAGGCACCGTGGCTCCATCCGGAGCTTAGCCCCGCCCCCAAGACGATTGTGATTGGTTTAAAGAAATGCCAATAAACCAGAGCACATTCTTCTCCCATCCAGGAATGCTGCGTGGACTAGCCAGAACTTCCTCTGCAGCACTTTGGAGGAAGGTCGGGCAATGACTATTCCCTTTCAAGCAATGTAAAAACAATTTTTTTAACTGAGTCCGGCGCAGTGGACACTCCACATAGAGTGCTACATTACAACACTTCCAGCAAACAAGGAGAACACTGAGGTTTTCACCAAATATTCTCTGGTCCAGCTCAGCTAAAAACACACAAACTCAGAATCCGTCAGCACGTTAGCTTGTCGTTCATTACCGAGCCTGTTCGTAACTGTTAGGTTATCAAAAACTTTGTCTTCGCTTAACCTGTTCAGCTGACGTCATCATTTTAAATAACATGCTTGACTGTCCTGCCGTTACAGACGTGAACTAACCACAAAAATGTGGCATTATTTTTGGCATTTTAAAAGAGTTTTTTTTGCAAACCATATTGAGATCAACAATCTCTCTTGTGCTCTCACTAGCTTTGTCTCAGTTTATTCCTCCCCCGCATCTCCCATTCTCTTTTATACACTTATTTTATTTCACCCTTTTGCCCTTAGACTACAAGGCTTCAGATGCATAGCGTTTGCCCTATTGACTGGTTGCCACGGCCACTTCTGTACCACCACAATCAATACTGCATCCCACCGGTTTCCCGTCTGCCATGTATCGAAACGTCTCTCCGTAGCTTTGGCAACCGCCTGAGTCAGAGGCCAAGCGAGAGCTGCGTTTGGCCGGCCTGCTTCTTGACAAAGGCAGAGCGCAGTGTCAAGCCGCTGGGGGCCCTTGGAAATGGAAATTTGTGAAATAGTAAAGAGGATACAGATGATTTCCCCCCCTTCAACCCTCCTGCTGAGCGTCCCTCCCCCGCTCAGCGGGGTCCGTCATGCTCGCTTGCGCCTGTTTTCCTCCTCCTTCTCAAGAGAGCCCCTGGAGGCCCGCGATGCCAAAATAGAGAATTGTATCAACACTGCATATTTGAAGGCCAAGTTAAAGAGAAAGAAACCGCTGAACCCACTGTTCCACAGGAGATATGACATTGCAAAACGGCCTTGTGCTGCGTTGGAGCCATTGTGACCAACAAACCAGCAGTGATGGGTATTTGTGAGCAAGAAACTGATGCGTCAGTCCTCCACACTCCAACTCGGCCAGCTCACACTGGTCTGCGTCCATCAGGCTGTCCATTCAGGCATCGTGCACTGTGTTCTGACGTAGGGCTGTGCAATTAATCCAAATTTAATCGTGATTATGATTTCGGCTCCCAATGATCACAAAAACAGAATAATCGAGAAAAACAATTATTAGTTATAAGTAAACTCTTCTTTTCTCGTGTTCTGAATGAAAACATAAAGTTTAAAAGTTTTTTTTTTAAGTTCAATAATTGCAACATCTTTCCAGAAGTCAACAAGTAATCGTGTTAAATTATCGTGATTTCAATATTGACCAAAAATAATCGTGATTATATTTTTTTCCATAATCAAGCAGCCCTATACTGACGCCACACACACCTAAAGGTAAAGGGACACAAACCGTTTAGAACCGTTGAATTTAAATGGTACTCAATCCTACTTGTCTGTACGGTGTGTGTTCATTTTTACTGACAATTCAACATGTACGTAGCTACTGGTCAAAGAGTTGATAGAGAAAAAATTACAGTTACAGTTACTGAGTGTTTGATCACTTTTTACAGAATTGACCAGGTTGGTCACACCCCAAAGTGTGACTGATGATTTCCCCCTCGCAGCCATTATTGTATCCGTGGAAATGTCTCCATCTCCACAGCTCATCTTTATTCTCTCAAGGCTAGAGAAGGGCCCACAAGAATGCTTTTGAAGCCTTGGTGTGTTTGAAGATCTGATTGGCTTGTAGCTCCACGCCTGCAGCTCTCTGAGCTTTGTTCTCTCAGGGCGAGAGGTCTCGGGGGAAGTGCTGCGTGCCTCTCATTATGGAAAAAAACTGTGGCTACGTCTTCATTGCCATTAACATTTCACGCACTTCGCTTGTGCTGTTATCCAGAGGGAATGACAACTCAGTTTGCAAAATTGCCACCATCGCAAGCAAACTGTTAATTTTGTCAGAGTTTGTAGTTCCAGAGGCCAGAGGTTCTAAGTTACGGTAGGGTAGAGATGTGGTAAATGTGGCAATAAGATGGAGGGAGGGCATTGAAAGGTTGGGTTGAAGTAATTAAAGCTGTGGTAGGCGCTCTATTTTGGCAAAAAATCCATAAGAATCTTTCAGCGTATTGTCATTCAAGTGGTCTGAGAGAAAACTCAGACCGCTCAGGCTTCAGACTTTAAAAAAATCTAGCCGTGACACTTTGGCCAATCACAGGTCATTTGAGGGAGAGAAAGAGAGAGAGAGAGAGAGAGAGAGAGAGAGAGAGAGAGAGAGCTACAATTTCTTTGTTTTTTGCTTTCTACCTACTGCAGCTTTAAATCTGCTATAATGGAAGTGTTGTATCAAAAAACAAACCCTGAAAGAAGTTGCAAGTGATGATAAACCTCCCTTTTTGTTATGTTGTATTTTTGGGCAAGGCAAATGTATTTGTATAGCGCATTTCATACACAGCAGCAGTGCAATGCGCTTCACACAAAATGAAAATATGGAACTACATACAATTTTAGCAGTAGATAAATAAATAAATAGATAAAAAAACTTGTGACCAATGTGCATTAACTGGAGAATGCATCTGAGAAAAGGTCTTTAGCTTTGTTTTAAAAATGGTAATAGTTGGGGCGTTTTTTATGTTCTCTGGAAGCTGGTTCCAGAGATAGTGGTTAAAATATAGTGGTTAATAAGCTGCTTCCCCCTGTTTTGTTCTGACAGTAGGTGTCAGTAGTAGTGGCTTATGTTGTAATCTTAGGGGTCTTGGTTGAGAATATTGTTGGAACATGTCATGCAGGTAGTTTGGTGACTTAAAAACTAGCAGAAGGGCCTTAAAATCAGTTCTGTGTCTAAGATTAGGGTGATAGGATCTGTTCTTTTTGTTGTAGTAAGGATGCTGGCTGCTCTATTCTCTACCATTTGGAGTGGTTTTAAAGTCTTTTGGGGGAGTCCTGTTAAAAGCACATTGCAGTAATCAATCCTACTAGAAATAAAAGCATGTATGATTTTTTCAAGATCCTCCTTGGACATAAATCCTTTACGTTTGCTGATTTTATGACTTTTAATGTGACTGCTAAAATTTAGATCGTTATCTATAAGGACACCTAGGTTTCTTACCACTTCCTTTGCTATTAAGCCCTTTCAAGCAAGATAGAAAATTTGCATCTTTCCTCCCTTTTTCCAAAAACTACAGCCTCAGTTTTATTTTGTTGGGCTGGAGAAAGTTCTGTGACATTCAAGTATCTATTTCTTCAATGCACTGACAGAGAGTTTTAATGGGGATATAGTCATTAGGCATCAGAGTTAGATAGATTTGTGTGTTGTCAGGGTACTACAGGGTTAAAATCAGTAATACTATAATACTATTCCCCTATGGACTGGGAAAATAGTGGCCCACTTCAGCTGGAACCTTTTAAGATGCTAGGGTAAAAATCCGCTGCATAGAGGTAACTTATAGTGACATTAAACTAGATGGCACTTTGCCGAGGACCTTTTTATGACTCTACAAAGACTTTCCGGGAGTTCCTTGTTCGCGCTCCACACTCCCTGAATGAAACTGTGAGCTTTCATAAAGTCTGCAGGCTGAAGTCTGGGAGCCCTGAACAGAGCCCTGCCTCGGCTCTTTGTTGAGACTCGCGGCTCCCCGTCAATAATGCCGAGTGAAAGAGTATTTCTCAGCGTGGAGGAAACTTGTCACGGCAGCGACACACAAAAACTGAGTGGATGGCGTCTCGCTTTTAGTTCAGTTGCCACTTGTTTCATTTTTGTTATTAAATCTCAGGATTAAAGGTAATTTTGGGTTGTTTTTCGGAAAACAGCGTAGAAAATCTGCTTAGAAATATAGCAAATTTTGGATAGGATAGAACAACACAATGCAATTTTGCTAAATAAGACACATCACATTCATTTTTAATTTAAGTTTTCAACAAATTGTGTATCCAAATACAATACATATTGTCTATGGGCTCTTAAGGCAAAAATGGATATATGACGAGGGCTGGGAAGGTTTTTTGTCACAGGACCGTATAAAAATAAAGTGCAATACACTTACAATAAACTTGCCTCAAACTTCAACAAAGAAAACCTTGTTGTACACAGTTTTCAGATAATGGGAAACAGAACAGAAATAAAGTGCAATACACCATTTATTTCTTACAGCTACAAGTGCTCTGCAGTCACTTCAATATATACTTTACACACAGTCGCCATACAATGTGTGTTTTAAGTATATATCCATTCACCAAATGGAAAGGAAGCAATTAGCAGAACAGGCAGCAAAGTGACAGCACTCTAGCCCAATGGATTGGGGGGGGTGCCACCCCAGGCCCCCCCTCTAGACCCGTCCCTGCCCTTGTGTTGTCGACCATGCAACTTTTTGTCACTAATCCAAGTTTTTTTTGTCACTTTTTCCAATATTTTTGTTGATTATTTTCTGCACCTTTTGACGTTTTTGTGTCCTCGACATTTTTGAAGCTCTTTTCAACTTTTGTTCTTCAAATGCAATAAAAATGAATAAAACACCCAAATTCAATGAAAGTAGAGAACTGATCATTTATTTCACTTGTGAAAAGCGTTGTAGGCAACCATCCACGTTATTATTATTATTTTTTTTTTATTTGGTTGAAAGCAACCCGAAAATGGGTCAAATGTGACCAGAGGACAACAGGAGGGTTAAATATTCGCTGCTGAAAAGCACCGATGCTTCAAAGCTCAGAAATTAGTATTCCATACCACCCTAAAAATTAACAAAGGCAGGTACAGCCTTTTATTAATTTAGTTATCAGCATGGGCAAGCATGCCCTGCAGCTGCCCTGCTGCACAACATCTGAGAGCGCAGGATAAAAAGCCTGAGCTGCTTTTTTCAGTGAGCCACTCCAACTCATCTCCCTACTTTTGTGATGTAAGTAAAGTGAGCAGCGTGCGTCATCAGGTATCCATCAAACGCTGCGTTGCTATGCATTCCCATCTATTCCTGTTTGCAAGCATTGATTACAGCTATCAACACAGAGCATTAGTCATGCAAACTGCAAGTTGAAAAAGTACACGACTCCTTCAGGTGTTTAAGTGATGAGGAGCTTTAGTTTGAAACATTTTGTTTGTGTTGCTTTTATGAATAAGGGAGTTACCGGGTCTCCCTGAGTCTGAATGAAGCTGTACTGAGGCGTTCTCAGGGCTGCACAATTAATTGCAATTTTATCGAAATAGCAACATGGACTAGTGAAATATCCAAATCGCAGAGAGGTGCAATATTTGTTAAAGGCAAAATATGTTTCAAACCATTCTGAATGAAGTACTGTGGTGCTGCAGAGACGTCCCAGCCTACAAATCCTATCCTACAGACTAGGGGTGTCCCCGACAAGGATTTACACATTCGAATCAGAATTGACGAATCTTTCTATAGTCGACTGATAGTCGAATCATCTGTGTGTGTGTGTGTGTGTGTGTGTGTGTGTGTAAATGGGTTGGGAGGGGCACGTCACTAGTCAGCAGGAGGGTAACATGTAAACCGCAGGCGCGTATGGACGCGTATTTCGCATCCGCCGCATGCATAACCGTCTCTATCTTGGGAGCTGTGTATCCTGGCTCAAGTGTGCGCATCAATTCTTTATAACCTTCACCGTCCACAACATTCACTGGCCTCATTGTGAAGCAAAATAAACTCTGCAATTTTCTCTTTTCCTTTTCTCGGGCAATGGCGGTCTCAAATCTAGCTTTCTTTGAGTTAGTTTTGGCGCAGCTCCGGTACTACTACTACTACTACTACTACTACTACTGCTACTACTACTACTACTACTAGATGAACTGCTGTCGTCAGTCTGATACAGTGTGGGTGGATCTAGAAAAAAGACTAACATATTTTAAGTCCCAACATATGATATTGCTATTCGTAAATTAAAAGCGCCATTGTATATGAAAAAGTGAAACGTTTTTATTGGTAATAAACTTACTTATAAAGCTTTATTGCCAAGTACGTTTTTTACACATACAAGGAATTTTTGGTGTTGTGGGTGCATGTCACACATTCTCTAAATATAAGAAGGTTAAGAAAATCAAGAATTAGAATATAAACAAGTATAAATATACATATACACAGTATATATTCAAAATAAAAAGAGCAGTAGAGCAGAGTAAGTACAGTGGCATGTAGAGCCAGAGGCGGGGTGTGGGGAGAATCAGGGTGGGTTCTGGGCCTTGTTGATAAGGCTAGTGGCGGATGGGGGAAAAACTGTCCTAGTGGTGTGTCCTGATGGACCTCAGCCTCCTGCCAGAGGGGAGTGACTCAAAGAGTTTGTGGAGGGAGGGGTCAGCCACAATCTAGTACGCTTCAGAGTCCTGGTGGCATTCAGGTCCAGGAGCCTTCTCTGCAGACCGAATGACAGGCTGCAGCCTGCCCTTGTCCTTGGCAGCGCTAGCAGCATACCAGATGGTGATGGATGATGTGAGGATGGACTCCATGATGGCTGTGTAGAAGTGCACCATCATTGTCTCTGGCAGGTTGAATTTCTTCAGCTGCCGCAAGAAGTACGTCCTCTGTTGTGCTTTCTTGACGTGGGAGCTGATGTTTATGATGCTGGGCGCATCATAGTGTTCAGTGTAGTGTCCAAAATCTGGTTTGGTAGTTCCCTATATAGTTCACTATTTAATATAGTTATTAACACTATATAGGGAATAGTGAGCGAGGGAATGAGGGAACGGTTTCCAACACCGCTATAGACTTACTGCAACTTCAGTTTCATCCAAAACAAACAATTCAGACCTCTGTATGAGTTTGAACTTCCATGCTGTGTCAGTCGGTCATCGACCCATCTAGCAGCCAGCTGCTGTGCATTCTGTTTTATGTCTTTGTCAGTGATTTATGTGGGCGTTTAGAGTCAGTTAACCCTTCTGTCCTGCTGATTACAGAACCATATGGTTCGCTGGTTGGAACCTCTGGCAAGCCATCACTGCTGAGAGTTGACCCCCCCTCCCTCTTTAGGGTAAAACATGGCAGATTTTTCTGGCAGCAGATTCAACATATTTCTTTTTATCCTGCATCACAAAGTGCCTGCCTTAGCGTAGACACAGAAATGCCCCCAGAAAGTGAACAAAAGTCTGTAGGTAACAAGACATATCAGAGGATTTTTAACCATGTGTGCTTCACAAACAAGGCTGTGGCTGCAGGCACAAGCCCATCTGTTTTATGTAAAGAAAGGGACATTTAAACTAGGGCTGAAAGATTTGGAGAAAAAAATGTTATTGCAATTTTTGTACCAGATATTGCGATTACGATTCAATTTGGAATTTTGTACTTGAGTTTAGCTAAAGTTCAATATTCATTGTGTTACAGATAAAACATATCATGGAGCATTATAACATGAGACAACAGCAAAACTGCTCTATGTTCTTATGCAGGGATAAGAAAATAGATAGAAATTGTCAGCAGTAAGTGGTTTTCTTTTAATAAGCGTGGAACATTGAACAGTCAAACACAGAGCATTAAACGCAGCCTTCACAATTAGCTAATCGCATTCCTTCAAATCTCGATTTTGATTTAAAAACAAGTAATGGTTCAGCGCTAATTTAAACCAACAAAAGTCTGCAGGTAACGAGAAAAGCGTCTGACCTCTCAGAGAGGATTTTTAACCACCTTGTAGCTAACCATGTGTGCTTCACAAACAAAGCTGTGGCTGCAGGCACAGGGCCATCTATTTTATGTAAAGAAACTGACATTTGAACCTAGTTTAATTCAGCTTATCAGTTTAGTTTAGAAGACACAGGGCCCTATCTTGTATCCGGCAAGTGTCTTTGCTAGTTTAACATTTGCAATTCCCATATGATAAAGATGTTTTTACTTTTTACAGTGCATTACGGCCACAAACTGCTGTTATGTTGAATTGCCTGAAACCATTTTGTTCCATCACCTCTAAAACCTGTTGCCAAAGAAACAGTTTATAGCTTAGGGGGAATAAATATTTGTGTACAGTTAAAGTAGTCGTACCAAGCCATAAGCCGTCTGTATCGTCACAGTTAAATTCCCAAGCAGTAGTTGTGTTATTGTTATGAAGATAGTAACATCCGATCATCAGTGTACCAGATGCCAGACATGCCTCCACCCTTCTCCAGCTGGTGGTTAAGAGAGCAGATCGTTCCCATCTGTCCAGGGACTCACACTTTATGCTCCAGAGGTTGAGAGGACAGGCAATGGTGGTTGAAAGTCACGTTCGCACATCATCAGTAGGGATGTCCCGATCAGCTTTTTTGACCTCCGATTTTTTTAAATATTGAATATCTGTCCATCTGTCCCAATACGATACTTCTAGTTGCTCAGTTGCTGAGATAATAGAGCTGCACACCGATTTTTTTGTTTACAAGTAAACGTGACATGAAACAGCCCCGAAATCACCATCACCAAACCCACCAGACTCCATGTAAATAATCAGGACTTTTAGCGCCAGCATATGTTCATATGTAATTGGCTGAATTAAGGGTTTATTTCAACCAAACCAGAGTGGTGATTGTTGGAACAGTGGAAAGATGAACCAAGACGGCTTTTGATAGTTTTATTTTGGTTCTGTCGACTTTGAATGGATAAATTACTGTTTATTTAAATGTAGTCTGGTGAGTTTGGCAATACTGATTTTGGGGCTGTTTCATTTTAAACAAAAAAGATCTCAGTCTTTAATAAAAATGATCTATCTCTATAGGGATCCTTTCCATAATGTCAGACACTTAGAATAATAATGTGAGCCTGTCAGCGGCAAAAACAGAACGTTTAGTGGATTTTAATTAAAGGTGTGCAATTGCCTGTTATCGTTACACTGCAGCTTGTTTCTTGCTTAATACTGAACTAATGTCAAAGATGTATTTATTTTTTCGATTAGGACAATGCACATTAATTAAAATTTCTGTAAATGCATCAGTGTTAGCAAGATTAGCCAGGCTAATTGTTAACTGTAATCCTAATTACTTAGCATACATGTCTTTATGGTGGGAGGAAACCCTCACAAACAAGGGGCGAACTTGCAAACTCCACACAGAAAGGCCCTGCCCGGACCAGGGATCAAACTCTGCAGTGCCAACTTGCTGTGAGGCAGAAGTGCTAACCACTGAGCCACCGTGATTGTGGTTCCCATCAGTCACTTAGACACAAAAACAGGAAAACAGGGTCTAGGTAGAAATAAAACTAAGTTACTCTTTAAGTTTTAACGTCTTGTTTTGTTCAACTCAAAGATATTTGTTTTAAAGCTCTCATTAGAAAAGTGAAGTGAATGTATGAAGTATACATTTCTTATATAATTTAACACTGCTACATAATGGCTCACTGTGAACCTTTTGAGTTTCAAAGCTGTCATAGGATCATCTAAACTTTAGATGATAAAGAAAGGGTGTTCTGCATGCACTTTTTCAAGGACATAAAGTGTGTGGAGGCATTTAAAGTCATGAGTATCCATCCTATCGGGAGCCGGGTTGCTGAGGCCAGAGTTTCCTGTCTGACATCAACCCTCAGAGACGCTGTAGCCCGGTGCCACTGTCCTCGGAGCAGCGCAGCATACAGATAAGCTGTGCCATCTGGGCGCCGCGATGTTCTGTCAGAGGGCGTGACAGTCAGTGGCATACACCAAACAGCCACAGCCCCTCAGGACAAAGCCACCATCAAACCCAGCAATAACACAAAACCACTGGGCGGTGTAAATGCCACTCTGACCGTATTACTATGCACCATCGGTTGTCACTGTGTCTGCTTTTTATGCAAACTGTGGGCGGTCTAGAAGAGTGTAGGTGCGTGGAGAGCAGATAAAGCCACAGAATCTCAGTTGGATCCTGTTCAACAAGGAGAAAAATACATGAGTAAACAGATTCATCTCTTCAATTATTTACCTGTTTACAACAACATCTGCAATAGCTTTGAACAATAAAATAAAATGTGTAGGGTTGAAACATATGATTATTTTCATTGTTTAGTAATCTGTTGATTCCTTGGACGAATTGATTCATTGTTTAGTCGATAAGATGTTTAAAAATAATTATAAATGGCCATCACAGTTTCCCAGAGCACAAGGTGCTTTCATAGGTAATACGGTAAAAGAGATATCCGCACACTAAAACGTGTTTCATGCTTCTTGCATTCAGCGTAATCTGGACGGCGATATGACGCAAACGTGGCCTAGGCGACTGTGTGTGTGTAGGGCTACAAGATATGAGGAACATATGCAATATGCGATAACGATATTACAGCTGCAGGCTACTGGTAAGCTAATGTTACCCTGTGTCTTTAGCTAAAGGGCTACTGGTAAGCTAAAGTGACCCTGTGTCTTTGGCTGCAGGCTACTGGTAAGCTAACGTGACCCTGTGTCTTTAGCTGCAGGCTACTGGTAAGCTAACGTGAACCTGTGTCTTTAGCTGCAGACTACTGGTAAGCTAACGTGAACCTGTGTCTTTAGCTGCAGGCTACTGGTAAGCTAACGTGAACCTGTGTCTTTAGCTGCAGGCTACTGGTAAGCTAACGTGAACCTGTGTCTTTAGCTGCAGGCTACTGGTAAGCTAACGTGAACCTGTGTCTTTAGCTGCAGGCTACTGGTAAGCTAACGTTATCCTGTGTCTTTGGCTGCATGCTTGTTGTCTGTTGTGGTTTACTTCAGATGTGTGCAAGTAGGCAGGGGTGGAGAGAGAAAAAAAAGTATGCAGATCCTGCTTTTGATTTGCGATAATCGAAATCAAAAGCTCATTTCAATTGATTTTGGATTTTAAAATCAAAACTCTAACACCCCTTAGTAGTGCAGCTTTAAGTAAGTTATCAAATAAAACTGCCGAACATTTTAGGCTCCAGCCTCTCAACTGTTGGGATGAGCATAACTGGCATTCGTCCTTATTTTCTAACATTTAATATATGAAACTCGAAGGGCACTCAGAGAGCGTAGACCTGTAAATTACTAAGTATATGTGTGTAGAGGGTCGGGGTTGAGGTGGTCTTCCTAGTTAACCTTTATTTGTAGCTTCACTTGGCCTGAGATCCCTTGAAACTTCTGTGTTATTGTCTCATTAGAGTGATGTAATGAATTTCATAACCAGCCAGTGTTTGGGCTGATTGCTCGTAATGATATTAAGTTTGGCTTGGGGATATTAAATCTGGCTTTGGGAGGAGAGTTTTTGAGACATGCAGGGTTCAGCGGTGGTGGCAGAGTCAGAGGAAATGA
Source organism: Perca flavescens (assembly GCF_004354835.1). Classification (NCBI taxonomy): domain Eukaryota; kingdom Metazoa; phylum Chordata; class Actinopteri; order Perciformes; family Percidae; genus Perca; species Perca flavescens. Next base: position 30,543,866 of record NC_041348.1, read on the forward strand.
GCATCACAGCGGATGCCTCTAAAGGCCAGTGCCAGTTCAATTTGCCCTCTCTGGCTCCACAGCCCCCTGGGAATACCGTATATCACATTTCATCTTTAAGTACCAGGAGGTGGCTCATTCCAGAGTTTCAAATACTCCCAGTCCTAAATTTCGTCTTGAGAGGCAGGTCGTCTGATGCTTGATCGCAATCTCTGACTCTCTGAAAATTGTGAGTTTAACGGAAGTGCTTTGTCTGTGTGAGTGGCAGTGGTATTCGGAGGAAGAAAGTCTTCAGGAAATGTGAGATGAGCTGCAGTGCACGCTGATGACATTACCAAGAAACCGGCTTTGGGTGCCTCAAAGCTTATTCTGTCTCATGCTCATGTGTGTCACCATGACAGCAGGAAGGTGAGATAAGACCACTGTTTTCATTGCACTCAGGGACTGTGAAACTGAGGGATAGAAAACTTTCAGTTGTGGTAATTTGACCCTTTTGTAAATCTGCTTTTACAGTCAGTTAGATTCCGATTCACAAGTCTTGATTTGATTTCCAATTGAATTAGGAATATTTCAGTTACAATACCAATTTGTGAACGAGATTCTCAGAACTAATGCTTTAAATTGTACAATGAACCCTCTAACCAGGTGCATTATTAAAAACATTAATGTCGTTAAGAATTAACCTCAAAGCAGTTACATAGAGACAGAAGAAAGGTCCTGTCTTTAGTGCAGTGGGTGTGATGCAGAGATGGTGTTCCTAAAGTCAAACATCTGTTAAAATGGCCATGCCGATTTTCCTCGCCAAAATTTGTATTTACCAAAACATATGCCAACCTTACACCAAACGACTTATCAAGTGAGTCTACTGTCGCAGACTAATGTCCAATATCAGAATGAAACCCCGGGAGGTCTCCCGTCATCTCCATCGTTGGGTGTAAGGTCATAAAACTCAGTCCCAGTCTGTCTTCATCCTTTCTTGATGTTCCGAAAAAAATCGAACGTGTTTGATATTATCCTAAGTTTGAAGTCTTGGTAGTGAACTTACGTAAATCATGTGAAAATTGTCAACAACCAAACAGGAAGCAGCAAACAACTAGAACCAGTGTTGTTTATGGTTGCTATGGCGCTGCGCTAAAGAGTTAAAAGAGCTAAAGTTGCGGATTTTAAACCTTTCTGAAGCGAGTCATCCAACGGGAGTTTTACCAGCGGATAAACTCAGAGCCCCAGGTACGGCAGCCATTCATCTGCATGTACGTCAGAACAGAAAATCTGCAAACTTTCCCTTAAAGTTACCAGCTAACGCTAGCCGTAGCTAGCTAGCTTGGTTAAATCTTTCAAAAGGAATCTAGTTGTAGTCTTGCGATGTGTGAGCCTGCAAGATCCCCAGTCTTTACATATGATTATTATTATTATTATTTATTACATTTATATAGCGCTTTATCATAGACACTCAAAGCGCATTTGGGGGGAGGGGGGGTGGGGACTGCTCTCTAACACTACTAATATGATGATCCCCAGTCTTTATATATGATGACAGTCTTTAACGTTAGATGTGAGATGGTGTCAGACTTTAGTTTTTTCAGTCTTCTAGTGTTTGGTAGGCTTTAGATTCCTTAGTCTAGTTTCATTTCGATACAAATATATTCACTCAAGTTTTAAACGGAGCCTCGTAAAAGATCGATCTCAGGATTTTATTTACAGACCATTATTTCATTAATCTGGTGTGCTGGATTGCACTGTGGAGTATCTGGTAACTTTCTCGACAAAATGTCAGTTCTTGCAGTTTGCGGTGCAGAGCAGGCATGCTGAGTGTACACAAAGAAGTCAATTCTGTAGTTAGAGCACAAGATAAATGGCAACAGAAGAAATCCAATTTCAGCTGTGAAAAATCGTATCATTATATGATGAATAAAGAAGAGTCCTATGATGATGAAGATGAACATGTATTTGGCATTTCTTTACGGCTATTTCTGGTTTCTTGTCAGCTGACAAATAGTACTGTATATGTAAAATAATTTACAAGCTGATGTATCAGTCTAGCTTCATTATACTTTATGTTTTCTATGTGATAAACTAGCTAGATAAACGCATGAAATCTGTATGAAAGATTACAGATTCATTGAAGGCACATAGAAACTTGTATTTTTTGTTACTGCCAACCCGATTTCTTAGTTGTGTCAGGTTCCAGTTCAGTCAGTAGAGCTTCATGATGTTCACACAAAGCTGCTCTGAGAATTACAAACAGCCCTGCTCTCCGCTCGAGTGGCCACAAAGAGCTTCGTCAGTACACCCCTGCTTCTCTTTCTCCTTACTCACCAGCTCCGCTCTGGTCCTCAGGGGGAAAGAAAACCAATAACAAGTGATGACGACATTGCTTGAGTTTTTATCCTGCTGTACAGCTTTGTTTGAAGCACACGGCAGGCAGGGGGGGTGGGAGAGGATGCTTGGCGGGTTGAGTTAGCCCTAAGTCGCGCTACTCGGTCCTGATACAGGAAACCATTGTGTTGTAACAATTAGTGCTGCTGATTAAGCTGCAGAGCGAAACTCTGCGTAACGAGGGAGTTTGTGATGGTGGTCAGGTCAAACAAACACAGGACTTTCATCCGGAAAAACCTGTGTTCGTGTTCTGTGTAAAACCAAATCAGTGTATGTGTACGTATTATCATATACTTTTTTAAAGTCCCGTAGGCTATGCAGGTTAGCTGTCTTAGGTAAAGTTCCTTAAAGCCCTAGTGCGTAACTTTTTGATATTAACAAATGTGCGTTACATTCAAGCTGTTGCCAAAAATGAGTTTCTACAAAGCTAATTAAGACTATCAGCTCCACACAACTCTCTGGATTTCTCAGTATGACTATGTTCAGAAGATTGTGGCGTCCGGCGACTTTCCCGCGCAGAAACTCGAGTGAAGATAATGACCTCTTCTGAATATCACGGAAGGCTTGCGTCATGTGGACGCGCCGACAGTTTTGTTGTCATTACTTAGAATTCCTCATGGGGGGGACAGAAACTACCCACTACAGCTTTATGCAACTTTCTCAGCTAACACCACAAACGTTAGTATTTTAACCTAAACCCCAATCTTTTACTTAGCCTAACCCAAGTAACGTTTGTTTTGTTTGGAGTCACAACGGGACTCCCAGAGCGTTAAAAAGTGACGCCAAGTGGCTCTTGGGTAGCTCACCTGGTCGAGCGGGCGCCCATATAAAGAGGTTTACTCCTTGACGATGTGTTCGACTGCGACCCTTTGCTGTATGTTATTCCCCCTCTCTCCTTTCATGTCTGTCCTGTGAAAATAAAGGCCTAAAATGCCCCACGTAAAAAAAAAGTGATGCCAAGTTACCGGCGACCGTTACTATGTCAATAGATGATAAGATAACAGATTTAAAACAGGTGGTTCCAGTCACTTCTGTAAGTCAGTACGATCTGCCATTGAGCATTTCTTTCAACTGTCTTATGGCAGCACGGTGGCTCAGTGGTTAGCACTTCTGCCTCACAGCAAGTAGGCTCTGCACAGTTGGATGTGAAATGCCCAGACAGGGTCTTTCTGTGTGGAGTTTGCATTTTCTCCCCACATTTGTGTGGATTTCCTCCCCGGGTCTGGTTTTGTCCCGCCATAAAGACATGCATGCTAACTAGGACTACAGTTGAAAAAATTTGCCATCTGGCTTACACTGGCACATTTACAGAAATGTTGATTCATGTACATTGTCCTAATAAATAAATGTTATCTTAAATAAAATCTTATAAGAGCCCCCTTGACGTCACCTATTTGTTTGTGGATTACGGT